>NW_020861437.1:0-15567 GCF_003713205.1 Coffea eugenioides
TCTGATGGCTCAAAGGGGACAAGTAGGGATAAAATGCTTTAAATGTAAAAGAAGATGGCCTGACTTGCATTTCGCCATTTGCATGAATTTCTAAAGAAAATTTGCATGATCAAATGAAAATCTTCTTGCACATGTCTGAGTTGATAGGTTGAGGGAATGTTTGCCTATCCATTTCTGCCAAAATAAGTGTTCCGCTAGGTAATACCTTTTGGACAATGAACAGCCCCTTCTGATTTTGAGCAAATTTGCCTCTGCCTTCATCTTGTATTGGCAAAGTTTGCTTGAGTGCTTTGCCGCCTTCCTCAAAATGTATGCTGATGAAACTTCTTGTTGTAGGCTCAGGCCATGCATTTTTATAACATTTCATGACAAACGGCATTCTTTGGTCGAACTCCCATTAGAGTGTACAAAGATAGAATTTCTGCTGCTGCAAACGAGACTGCTTCCAACCATCTGTACACCTTGACACATAGTCAAACCCTTAATCATCTCCTTTTCTGCTTTTGTCCAAACGAATGCTGATTTATGTCTTCTTGACCTCATTCTCAGTGCCAATGTGAACAATTGCTGTGGCTTCTAGGTTTGGTTCGAATTTCTCCACATGTTGTTCAAGATTTTTGAAAAAGAATCAAATACTTTCTCATTATCACTCTCGCTTTGAAATCTGGGTTCCAAAATTCTCAAGTCGTGAGTGAGATAGAGATTGCCATTATTGAATTCCAGAATAGTGATATCCAAAGGGTCAAATAGTTTTATTTTTTGGCCATCTGAAAGAATTAACGAACTTGGAATAATAAGCAAACAAATATACAACAAACAAATGAACAAGCAATATGACCGAAATATAAACAAACGAATAAACAAAATAACATGACAAGATGACTTGTGCATTTTCATAAAACCTTTGATTGAAAGCGGAAACAAAAAGAAAGCAAGTGGAAATGAAATGAAAACATGTGCAAACTTTTAGTCGAAGGTAAAGATGCTTTCATTAGCTATTTACAGATGCAAAAGCATTTTCATGAGTTCGCATGAATGACAAACCCCTTTAGGTTTACCGAAACTCCTTCTGAATAGGCAGAAACTCGGCTGTTCAATTGGAAATTGATCCTTCAGGGATGTCGGGAAATTCTGCATCATTTCCAAACACCTCAGCCTTACTTGACGAGTTTCTAATAGGCTCCTTAAATTTCGTATTGTCCATAATAACCCCAATGGTGTTATCGTACTCTGGCAGGGGGTTCTTATCCACATTTGGCGCTTGTGCCTCTTTTCTTCTAATTACAATCTCTCCAGCTTCAACCATGTCTTGAATTTTATGCTTGAGTGCTTTACACTCAGCAATCGGATGGCCGGGTGCCCCTGAATGATAAGCACAGACGGCTTGTGGGTTATACCCAACGGGCATACCATACGGATAGGTTGGAGGGGGAATGATACCTATTTTCCCGGCAGCCTTCAATTGGTCATATAATTGATCCAAAGGCCTGTCGAGATTGGTGAATGTGCGGTTACGTCCCGGGTTGTTGGCTTTAGGGGGTTGAGGATAGTTGTAAATGGGTCTGTTTGGTGGAGGCATTCTTGGATTGAATAGAGGCCGATGACGGTTTTGGTGTGGATTTGGTTGAGAAATTTGAAAAGGGGCTAAAGATGGGTTAGTATAGCTTGGGCGAGATCGATGGGGGTTGATATTGGTAGTATATACATGGTGAGGGTTTGAATAGTAAGGGTAAGATGGTTCGTAGGTTGGATTGTGTTGGTATTGGGGTCTGGGTGAAGGGTTGTGACTCCAGACAAAAGTTACATCCCCCTCTTTCTTTTTAAACTGTGGTCCTTTCCCACTACTTCCTTGCCCTTGCAAAGCTTCTACTTGTGATTTTAGGGCAGAGACGTTAACAATTTTTCCGACTCTCACAAAATCATCATATTCTTCGAGTTTATTCACAATCGCAGCAAATGAACACCCGGTCATACGGAAGATTTCTTCGAAGTGTGGAGGATCATGCGCCTTTATGAAAGTGCGAACAATTTCATCTTCGGTCATCGGAGGCTCAACCTTGGCAGCTATCTTTCTCCATCTTTTGGCGTATGTCTTATGATCTTCAGATGGTCGCCTCTTTGTGCCTTCCAATGTAGTTCTAGTAGGTGCTAGCTCGCAGTTATATTCGTATTGTCTGATGAAGGCGTTGGATAGATCAAGCCAAGTCTTTACCTCCTCTGGCTTTAAGTTGGAATACCAGTCGAGTGCGTCCCCTTCCAGACTTTCTGGAAATAACCTTAATGGCAAGTTTTCGTCATCTACGGGTCTGCCCAACTTGTTGGCAAACAAACGCAAGTGTGTCTTAGGGTTGCCTGTACCATCATACTTATTGAACTTCGGGGTTTTGAACCCTACGGGCAGCTGTACATTTGGAAACAGGCACAGATCATCGTAGTCTAACACCCCTTGTTTGCTTAAACCTTGATTTTTCCTGATGAACTCATCGAAACGATCCAACCGCTTAAGTAGCTTGATATCCACCGGGGCAGACGACTCTCCCACTTCTGGCTTGGTTTGAACAGGGTGCTCTGGCACAACAGGCTCTGCGGTAGTCTGATAAAAAGCTTGTGGATCCAGAGGCATGTTTGGACCACCTTGAGGCTGAAATCCTTGCCCATAGGGAGGATAGAACGGAGGATTTTGAGTATAAGTATACTGTGGGTTGAAAACTCCCTCAAAAGTGGTTTGAATTGGAGGAATGACAAACGGTTCTGATTTCAGTTGTTTGACGGGCGCAGGCTCGGGCTGCACTCCGCTACTAATGAGCTCGTCGATCAACTTCTTTTGGGCGGCCATTTCAGATGCCATTTCCCCAAATTTGGTGAGTAATTCAGTCAACTGAACCCCGGGACTTGTGGCTTCCGGCTGGGTAGTTGCAGCTGTCTTATCAGACGATTCTGGCTGAGTACTCATGTCTACACGATTCCTTTGGGCTCGACTACGGGATCGCGTTATGATGGGGCTTTTCCGAGAAGCTATTTTGAAATTTTACCTAAGAACACGAAATGGCTCGCTTTTAGATTTAGCCCTGGCTTAGCTTTTTCAACAAAAACAAAACAAAGAAAAAGAAAAAGACAAGAGTTAGTAGATGTTCCAAAAATTCGGATGCATGTCCTATCGGGGGGCCCTTTTTGTGCCAAGAGTAGGCCTAGCATGATGCAACACCTTCGAAATGGGACCCGTAATACAAACCTATTTTTGACAACAATTCCAAATGAGTGCAAAAGAAAAATCGCTTTCATTGATAAACTTGCCAATATTTACATCATGTCGCGAAGACGATTCCGTACAAGATTGCCAAAACTTCTGAACCTATCTAATACAGAGTCCTTTGTTTCCCTAGCATATGGAATTCTAACACGTTCAGTTTGGTCATACAATTCTCCGCATTTCCTTTTCAGCTCTTGACGCTTTTCTCATTCATTTTCATACAATTGCTTGCTCTGCTCCGCCATCCCTTTGTATGCTTCGACAGACTTACTTAACTGCAGAATTTTCTTATCCTTTGCTTCGATAATGGCTTTCAACTTTTTCACCTCCTCAGATGGCTCATCTTGAATTTCTTGCGCAGCGGATCCTCTTACCCAGTCTTCATATTGTGGAGTCGTCAAACCCTTCTGCTTGAGCTCCGGGATTTATCTAAAGCTCACGTCATCAGATAGCGTCACCCAGGCCTCAATAATCCGATCTTTCATAGGGAGTTGGCTTGGGCACGTTTCTCCATTGAAAATGATGGTAAACTCACTCACATCAAATGCAGGCGGCACTTCTTGGGTACGTCCTAACTGTCTAAGAAACCTCTTTGGTGTGTATGCGGTGACTCCTTGGGTGCCCAGTAAGAGAACAAATTCAGATACTTGGGTGCGGAGAACGGGTTTTACACAATTGGTCCAATCCAATACCCATCTAATACTTTGATCAGTCATATTCTTCAAGAAATTCACAAACTCGGATGCATCACATGGCAGATCCTCTCTCTTGACCCTCTTATAATGTGTGGCTATCCAGTCGTACGCAGTCATTGGTAAACTCTCGGGAATAGACGGTCGTCTCATGAAGTGCTCCATACCCCATACATGTAAAATCCAATTTGAACCACAAAAGAACTTTCTCCCTCTCTGACAGGTAGTTCAGGCTACGAAGATATCTGTCAAAACGGTCGGTATAATAGAACACTGTTTGTCTTTCACTCCTAAGAACAGGTCGTACAAGGTTTTAGTGAGCTTAAAGGCTATCTTTTTGTCTTTTCTAGGAAAAAAATAGGTTCCAGCCATAACCAAACTGTACACCCATACTCTCTTTCGTTCCCAAATTTCCTTGGAGGTGAACGAGAAATCTCCTAGGTGCCTCTCAAACCCATCCCTTAACGCGAATCGATCAAATAAGAACTTTGCCTCTATGTTTTGGTCCGACCCTCGTATTGCTGACTCCTTTAACCCGGTGAAGCGACAAAATTCGGCCTTGTTAGACACTAATGGAAATATCACGGCAGTTCCTTGAATCGGCAAATTGAGAAATCCAGCGACCTCCTCAATTGTTATAGTCATTTCCCTCTTCCCCAGTCTGAAAGTGGAACAAGTGGGGTCCCATAGATGCACCAAAGCTTCCACCAAATAACCGTCGGACTTAATGTCCCTGAAATCCCCGATGTGCCCTAATCGAGTGGCTACTTGGTTAATCTCACTGGGTGAAAGCAACGTGGGCCATCTTTGTACCTCCAGCGGTACTACTAACATCTGTTGGACTCGGCGAGGACTTTCCATCTAGAAACAAAAACCGGTGTCAAATACCTTACCTACGGGTCCCATTTCTCTGGTTAAACATGAATTTAAACGTGCAATTCCCAAGATAGGGTTAAATACCCACGGGAATATAGGGTTGGCTTATCCCTAATATAGGATTCCCTAAATGGCATTCCCTTTCTATGGTTTATGCGTGATGCCAGTTTATTAAAGCAGTAAAATATGCAATTTGAAATGAAACATGACCTAAGGGACCCTTCATTTGCCAGGGTAAGCCTAAAATGATATGACATTATTAATTTATGAACGAAATATACCAAAACTTCTTAAACGTGCAATATCCTATCTATACGGGTAGGCTCTAAAAGAAGGTCAGGCCAGACCTCTTATTTGCTAGGGTTTGTGAATGCAATGGGGCACAAAACCAAGAAAAGTTAGTTTAGCCAGATAAATACACATAACACATTGTGGCAACGTAATCAACACAAAGAAATAAAGCAATAAAAAGGAGAAAGGGGTTGGACCCCTCCCCTAGTGAATAGTGTCCCTAATAGGGTAAGGCAGACTCTTCCTTAGGTAAACTATCATAGATGCATGAGGTATTGGCTCACTAATGCAGCTAGACTCGATAGGTTTTAGGTCCCCGAGCCTTCAGACTTGGAAACCAAGGGTCATTAATCCCAAGGTTCTTTGTCGGTGGCTCGAGCGATTCCCCAGACATTGCTACGCACACGTCGTGTTACGGCTACATGTCTGAGTGAATCTATAAAAATCCTCAACCTTCGACTAAAAGCTAAAGGCTATCAACCCAAAGCTTAAAGTGGAAGATTGATTGACCCCTCGGATCGTGCTACGCACACGTCGTGTCACGATCACACGTCCAAGTGGGTCGCCTAAAATCCAAACAGGGTGGGGTGGCGTGACAAGCCACTAAAAGAAAAATAAAGGAGGGATAAATAATTAAAGCGTATGCACGTATGCTTGTGCTCGTTTGGAGGGGAGGGATCGAGAACCAACGCGAGGCTCTAGGGTAATGTCCCCCCACCCAAATGCAATGCAAAGTGCGAGATAAAACAAGTACAACATACATCCAAACAACCAATCATACATACACAAGTGGGGGAATAGTTTGATACGCGCGCGAGGCAAAAGGCCCTAGAATGGAAAATACAACCCTAATATCCAAATGCTATACATAAAAAGGGTAGAAAAAGGAAAAGAATGGCCAAATCAAATGCTTGGACCCACTTAGGAAATTCCCCAGTGGAGTCGCCAACTGTCGCGCCCCACTTTTTGATGTGTAGTGAAAGTAGTGTGTGGAATATGTATGTGAATGTGTGTGAAAATGAAAATAAAAGGCCGTGGGACTTGAAAATGCGACGATTTGGCCAAACAAAGTTCAAAAAGGGTTTTTTTACCTAGAAAATGGAATCGCCACTTGGTATAGAGTTAGGGGGTACCAAGTCACCCAAAAATGAATTTTTTGAAAAGCAAAGTAAACAAACCCCTTTTTAAGAACTTTTAGGTCTACGTAACCAAAGAAAGGGATTGGGGGTCACATTTGATAAGGGAGAAGGCAAAGGCAAAGCCTAAGGCACTCCCTTACTCTAGCCAAATCTAGTTGCGCGATTTAGCCCCACGTTTCCTAATTCTTCTACCCAAAATATGCGTTGCATGTTGGATGTGACTAATGGATATGAAAAAGAAATGCAATCCTAAATCTAAAATGTCTCTTACGAGGCGTTTTGGTCCCAACCACATGAGTTGTGCTGGCCAATAAGGAAAGTCCTCATAGAGGTCGCGAATGATGCAAATGAAGACTCAAATATGAGTGCAAGTGTGAAAATGTAAGAAAACGTGCATGTGTGCGAATGTAAGACAAGTACATGTGTGCAAATTGGGAAAATAAAGGTGTTTGTGTGCAAATGGATGAAAATATGATAGTAGATACATATAAGTGCAATTGGGTGCAATTTGTGAGGTAGAAAAATAAGTGACAAGAAGAAAAATGTGTGAACATGGCATTTGTATTGAGAAGGATATAAGTAGTGAAAAAATGTGGATAAGAGAGTGAGGGAGTGACATGATGAGAATGAAAGTGTATGAACCTATAGGAATGCATCAAGTCAGGTACGGGAATGACTCCTAACTTCATGACTTTAATTTTCCCTTTGATTAGAAGGAAGAACTAGCGTGCTAAGGCTATTTTGTAGCCACACTCGCTCGTTTCCCTTATCTAAAGGGGACCCTCAAGCAAATGTACCCTATAACTAGCATGAAGATGCAAAAGCCTAAAATGAAGGGGAAAGGATTGGAGGAGCATGCCAAATGCTAGAAAACTAAGAAAAATGCATGAAATGTAGTGAAACATGTAAGTATGAACTAGCGAGGGAAATCCCTAAGGGTCTAGCTTTGGACTAGCCCATATCTATGAATTCCTACTAGCGTTGGACTAGTGGAAAACGGGACCATGAGCCACAACTAGTGTTGGACTAGTGTGGTGTCGTGCATTCATCCATCACATTCATCTATGACTATAGAAAGCAAGTAGACATGCCAATCACCTATAAACACGTAGCACATAACACTTAGCATGCTCGACTAAATGCAAGAGCCTAATAAAGCAAATTAACACGTAGCAACAAAAGCAAGCAATCAATCTAATGAACCTATTACATTTGCTAACTAAAACAAAAGGGAAAGGGGAAAAATGGACAAAAATGCTCTCCAAGCCCTATCTATTACAAGCCAAGAGGTGTACACATACCCCATAAAGGATAACTTAAATAAAAAGCAAAAGTAAAATGAAATAAATGAAAGGAATTAAGGAAAAACAAGGAAAACAAAGTAAACATGCAATTCTCACTTAGCACGTTGGATCACATAGGAGAGAGACAAAAAAGATAAAAGAAGTTATACCTCCCTTGGAATGGTGTCCAAATGAAAGAAAAATGGCTTCAAAACAATAAAAAGGTCAAGGTACCACTTTAATTATCAAATAATCACAAGAAATGGAGATAAACACCAAATTGAAT
Organism: Coffea eugenioides; assembly: GCF_003713205.1. Lineage (NCBI taxonomy): Eukaryota > Viridiplantae > Streptophyta > Magnoliopsida > Gentianales > Rubiaceae > Coffea > Coffea eugenioides. Next base: position 7,818 of record NW_020861437.1, read on the forward strand.
CAAACAAATCACTCAACTGAAAGTAAATGACCCCTATTCAACAAATTTAAACAAATGAGGACCCAATTGAAAGAATTAAAGAAGCTCGAGGGGTCAAATCATTACCATTACAAATATTAAGGGTCTAAAATAAAGCTAAGGGCTTAAGATGAAGCCTACCAAAACCAAATGCTAAACTTCACAAAAATGAATCAAAACTCACTTGTTCCATTTGCTAAAATTAAATAACAAAAAGAATTACCTAAATCTTGTGTAAAAATCCAAATCAAAAATTATAAATCTATAAAAAATTATTAGACTTCAAATTTCTTCCTAAAACTCACATATAATCTGTCCAAAAAGCATATTAAGGCATACCAAAGAAAAATATCATGTTAAAGGGACATAAATGATTCACTTTTCCAATTTTTAGGCCATGGTAGCATTAAACAAAAATCCAGGGGTCAAATGGCAAATTTTTGAAAAGCATTTCATGCAAAGCTACGAAAAGCCTTCTTCTTCAGCAACAATGCTTCTGCAATTCGGAGTTCTCCAATGTGGTTCTCAAACACAGTCTCAAATGGACAACTAACATCTCAACCAAACCCAAATTGATCCAAAGCAACAAGGTCATCAAATATTCTTCACTCTTCAACATAAAGTTCTTAGACTTAAACACAAAAATTCAGAAAGAAAGAACATGCAAAACTGGAAATAAACTTTCTACAACTGTATCATCACCATCCGAAAATCTATTCACTCACAAGACTTTGTTTCCAAGTTTCGGTTCAAGCATATAAGGTTGTACAACCTTCAAACAAGATTACCCAGCATCAGCTTGGCTCTCCAACTCACGGATAAAGAAGCAAACTTTTGAACAAAATAAAATGGGAAGAAAGGAATGGGAAACAACAAGGACAGCAGCCATGCGCAATTTAAAGGAAAATCAGCTCTAGTTAAGTTATTCACATATCTTGCTTTCCTTTTACAACAAAACAAAGTTTCATTCGTTTAGAATGCAACATTGCTCAACCTAGGGAAGACGCAGCCTACATAGGCAAGATAACAATCCCAGCAAATAAACAAGAACCAAATACTCATTAGACTCCATAAAACCATGATGAACCCATGGTTAAACATGCAACAAAGGAGATCTAAGGTAGAGAGGGGTCAAGAACATGGCTTTCCAAAAATTTTCATATAGCCGAGCCACCAGTCGAAGGTTTGTTGCAACTTTGTTGGGTTTTCCTTAGGCATAGCAGGTCGTCAAAATAGAATGAATTTCTGTATGAATCACCATTGCCATACCACAAAACATAGAGGAATCGTAATATCATTCAAGACAGGCCCATGTAGACACCCTTCATTTTCACAGCAAAATACTAAAACATCAATCAGGTCCCTCGCTCTTAGGAAAAGCAAGCAGATTCTAGGTAAAACCCATCAGCAAAGAACCATCAGATAGCATGGAAGCAAATAAACAGCAAAAAGGAAGCAACTTTAGACTGTAAAACGCAAGTAAAACGCAAAGAAACAGCAAAAAGAGAGATAGGAAATTTTACCAAAAACAAGGGGATAGATTAACCGCAGATAACTTGCTACCAAACCCGTGCTTTTCCAGCAATGGTTGAAGACGATGACGGTGGCGGTGGGTTCCTCCTCTGCTCCGTAGTTGCTACTGGTTCCAGTTACCCTCTCGTTCACAGCCTTTTCTTTTCTTTTGTCGGGTTTCTCTTCTCTCAAAACTCTCTCAGCTCAATTTCTTTTCACTCTATATCTCACTCTCCCGTTGCTTTTTCTCTGTTTGGTTTTTCTTTTTGCTCACCAGATTTCTCCTTTCCAAACTCTCAGCCCGTAACCCCCAGCCGTCATTTCTCCCCGTATGTTGTCCTCTCTCTCGGCCTTTCCCTTCCAATTTTCCAGCCGTCCGTCCCCCCCCCTTTATGGTCTCTCCCTCTCTCGGTTTTTCCCCTGCGTAGCCGTCAATCGATGCCCTCCTTCTTGAACCCTTGGCCTCTTCTTTTATATCCCATCCAAACCCCTTAACCCTTATCTCAATGACTCTAAAACAACCTCAGCTCCTCCCCTTATTGTTAGCTGTAGGATTTGCCAGAAAATGGTATATGTTTTCACGCTGCTGCATGCAGCTCTCTCTTTTTTTTTTTTTTTTTTTTAACATCTAAACAACCTGAACCCGCGCGGGGTTTTTCTCATTTTTTTCTTTTTTCTTTCTTTCTCTTTTTTTTTAAATAATTTAACAAAATTGATAATAAAAATAAGTAAAAAAAAACAACAATTTAAGTAAATCATTTAACAACAATTTAAATCATTTTTCATTTTCATCATTTTTCTCTTTTTTTCAAGAAAACATTGAATTTAAAAAAACAACTAAATCATATTTTTTGAATGCTTTTCCTTTTTTCTTTTTCTTTTTCTCTTTTTTTTTTCGAGAAATTCTATGCAAAAAACTTACAAATAAAAATAATAAAATAAAAACTAAAAAAAACGAAAAACTAAAAAGTGAATAAAACTAACACGACAAATAAAAACTACATAGTAAATGAAATTACATAAAATTTTGGTGTCTACATCTACAATTGAGCATCCTTAATTCTCCAACACCACTGCACTCTCTGATCGAATATCGTCTCGAAAAATGTGTATTCACTAATTTTCACTAATCGGGCAACAGAAAAAATTAACTTTAAGGGCAAATGTGTTAAAATATAAATTGAGGCAATGTAGCATGCAAATGCAATTAAAATGAATGAAATAAATTAATTGGAGTAAATGAATAAATAAATAAATAAACCTGTTAAAGAAAAATTTCGGGTCCTCACATCAAGAATAGCGCGTAAACTCAAAGACGTAGTCATTCTACAACAAAATAAAGATAGTATGAGAATTGTTATTTGTGCACATTAAAACCAAATAAAAATGACTTGAAAAATTTGTTTTGATTTTGCTCCCACTATTTTAATACAAATTCATAACCCTCAAATATGAATTCAGGAATTTTAAATTCCTAATGGGCTAGAATCCCATTTAGTTATTTCAATCTTGAGTGTTCTGAACAAATTGAAATAATTTTAATAGGTAGGTACTTATTACCAATTACAACCATTGTAGCTTCTAAACAGTTGAGTTATCAACTCTTGATAAATCACATCATGTGTGTTACCCAACCTTTGCCTCTAAAATTTTATGACCTCGAGTGTACTTAACAAGTCACAAATTTTAGTTAAGTCATACCCATTATTCCGAAATCACATCTCATAGCAAGAACTCCTCATGGTAGAGCAACCTTGAGTGTACTCAACCAAGTTAACTCAAACATGACTTCATTCTTACTATAATAATGGAAGGCAACTTTTAGTCTGGACTTAATATTTAGTTTGAGAGATTTTGGGCGACTTTGTAAATTTTTTGCACGAGGGTCTCATCATAACAAGCATAGCATGCATATTCTTTTTTTTTTTTTTTTTGATAATAATTTTCATTAGTTTTATTCCATCAAAAAAGTGTACAAACGTCCAACCTAGCCTAGCCTAGTGTTCCGCTTTAACTGCCGTCGCCTAATGGACGGTATTCCTATCCTATCACAACGAATTTCACCACGCGCCAAAGCTGGTAATTCATCAAAATTCTCGTAAGTGATAATGCTCTGTATCTGTCGAGTAACGCCCACGTTTGCCAGCCTATCAGCCACCCTGTTTGCCTCCCTATAACAATGCGAGACCTGGCCCGCGTCCGGGATCAAACCCCAAATCTGTTCGACCACAACACGAACCTGCCATGGACACTGGACCCTTCTCTGCAGAATCCCTACCAGCACCTGAGAGTCTACCTGAATGGTAACATCTGTATATCCCCTCTGCCTGCAAAGACGGAGGCCCGATGCCAGGGCCAGAACTTCTGCCCGTAGACTCGTTGTTACCCCGAAAGATTCCGAGAACGCAAAAAGCGGCAACCCTAATGAATCTCGTAACACCCCCCCACCACCACTAGCTCCAGGATTTCCTTTCGCGCAACCATCAGTGTTCAAAATCAGCGTTCCCCCCTCAGGCGGCCGCCAGCTTACCGCTTGAGCATAAAATCTCTGGGGCGAGGTTGCTAGTCCCCCCAGAAACTGAAATAAAACGTTCCTCCCCACACGTTGATGAAATTTTCCTTCGGCCACCCCTTCCAGATCCTGAAGGATGTCATGGCAAACCTTTGCATGACTCATCGGAACCCCCTCAAAAAATGCCCTATTACGCCCCTTCCAGATGTGCCAGCAAATAAAACTAGGAATAATTCCAAACAGAAAACGACCCTCCTCCGCCCTTGGATGCGCCATCCACCAAGCCGCAAGCCAAGACCGAACAGAAATCCCCCGCCGTGACACCCCCCCAATCCTACCAAAAAACTCCCAAACTTCACTCGCAATATCCCCCTCTGAGAAGACGTGATCAAGTGTCTCCTCCGCCCCCTCCAAACAACAAAGACACTTTGAAGCCAAATGAACCCCTACCCTTCCCAAGGCGGCCGTCACCGGTAATTTCCCCAAAAGCAATCGTGTCATGAAGAAAGATATCTTGAGCGGAAGCCAAGAATGCCATACCCGAGAGTGCAGAACGGAATAATGACTTGCGCGACGAACCTCCTGAAAAGCAGACGCTAGAGAAAACCTTCCTGACACCGTGTGACGCCAAACCAGCTCATCCTGCTCTTTCCCCTCCGGAACCTGTTGTTGGGAAAATGAGTAAATCAGCTCAGCCGGGATTACTAATCTAAGCCTTTGCCAATCCCAGGACCCATTCGAAATGAAATCCCGAAACGATAACTCTGGAATAACCGGAACTTTAAGACACAAAGCTCCACTCCCTAACCAGTTATCATACCAAAAGTTACATGAACCCCCTTTTACCAACCAGACCATGGATAATTCCGTCTGCCGACTGATGTTCACCATTCTTTTCCAAGTCATCGAATCCTGCCTTTTTATCTCCACCTGACACGGATGCTGCCCCTTGCAATACTTCGCCCGCATGAACTCAGCCCAGAGAGATGTGCCTGCCCGTAAGTTCCACCACAACTTACAAGAGAAAGCCGAGTAAACCTCACTAAGTTTTCGGATTCCCACACCTCCCTCATCAACGGGGAGACACAATTGAGGCCAACTTATCCATTGGAATTTTGACACCTGTCCTGACGACCCCCAAAGGAACCTTGCACATACCTGCTCAATTTGCCTGAACACCGAACCGAAACCCACCGCGGCCGACAACAAATGGACAGGAATTGTCGAGAGCACATGCTTTATCAAGACTAACTTTCCCCCTGTGGATAACAACCTTGACTTCCAAGACATCACCCTAGCCACAACCGACTGACACACCTCACCGAAATACGCTGCCTTACCCCTTCCTGAGTACAACGGGAAACCCAGGTACCGTATTGGAAAATCCTGCCTTGAAAAATGAGTAAGCCTCTCAATCACCCTCCTCCGTGACGGGGAAATAGACGGGTGTACCAAATATCCACTCTTCTGGGGATTGACCAACTGACCAGAAGATTGTTGATACTTCTCAATCACTCGTTTCACTTGCTGAAGCGCCATTGAAGACCCATTTGTAAAAACCAGTATGTCATCAGCAAATGCAAGGTGAGTAATGGCCTGGCAGCCGGTTGGGACCCTAAACCCTATATAATTCCGACAGCTAGCTAGCTCATTCAAACCTCGCGAGAGTAGTTCCGAGCCAATGACGAACAACACAGGCGACAGTGGGTCACCCTGGCGTAATCCACGACTAGATTTAAAAAACCCCTGTGCAGACCCATTAATGATAATGGAGAACCAAACATTCGAGATCAGGCGCCAAATCATATCAATAATCTGCTGACAAAAACCAAAAGCTCGTAACATGGAGATAACATGGAACCACGACATCCGGTCATACGCCTTAGTCATGTCCAATTTAAGAGCAACGTTCCCCCCTCGCGCCTTCTTGCCTATAGATGCCATGAGCTCCTGAGCCAGCAGATAGTTATCAGAAATGCTTCGGCCCTTGACAAACCCCGTCTGTTGGGGGGATATCAGCTTTGGCAAAACCAAGGCCATGCGACTCACCAATAACTTTGATAACAACTTATTGCAGAAATTGCATAGGCTGATGGGTCTAAAATTTGAAAAATCTTGAGGGTTCGACACCTTAGGCAGTAACACTATTGAAGTGGAGGTGAGGAATTTTGGCAGGTGACTCCCACAGAAAAAACTCACTACCGCTTTGTACACATCCTGAGCCACAACCTCCCATGCAAAGGAGAAAAATTTCCCTGTAAACCCATCAGGCCCCGCAGCACTTTCCCCATCCATAGAAAACACCAAATGCCGAATCTCCTCCATGCTAGGTATAGCTGCCAGCCTTTCATTCTCCTCGTCTGAAACCAGCTTAGGAATCAGATGCATTAGATCACCACCCCCAGTATCCACCGGCCCTGAAAAGAGATTCGAAAAGTACTCCACCGCAACCTGTGCAATGTCCTCATCCCTGTCCACCCAAGACCCATTAGAATCCTTCACCCTATGTATCGCCCCTTGCACCCGCCTTTGTTTAACCACGGCGTGAAAAAATCTGGTGTTCCGATCCCCACACCCCAGCCATTTTACTCTTGCCTTCTGCCTCCAGAATTGTTCCTCCACTGCCAGGGACATAGCATGCATATTCATTCATCAAAATAAATAAATAAACAGACTATAAAGTGTGGATGATTATGGACTTTCCTAAGCTAGTTTCCTTGAGCCTTAGGAAACTAGATGGTCAATCTAAAGGACAAAACATCTCCATGTTCTATTCACCTTTTGTATGTCTACCATAGAGGAATTGGTGCCATGTCCTACTCTATTGTACATTACAATTTGTAAATTCTAATCTACACATTTGTATTATCACCCTCTCCCTATCCCTAAATAAAAGTATATTACAAATATTTATTAGAAACCTTGAGTTACATTCAAGGGGAATGAGGTGAGAAAAGAATTTACATAGAGATATTTTAGAGAAAGGCAAGATACACAGGCTCTATTTTAAAATTACCAATAACCCATCCATTCATACATTCAACCATACACAATCATATTAGTCTTAGTTGATAATCATCCACCATGCATCAATAAAATAAATGAAAGCATTTAAATTTATTTAGTTCTAGTCATACATCATTATATGCACAAGCCTTTAATCACAAAAGGCTACTATTCAAGAGGTTTAAATAATTGAATCTCATTCAACTTATTCACATATTTAATTCTTAAAAAAATTTTATATAAAAAGACTTTTAGCGACATAAGCTATCTGTCGCTAAAAGTATAAAGCTATCTATCGCTAAAGGTCCTGATACTGTTCCAAACAGTAGCTTTTCCCCTTTTTTTAAATAAAAGGAAAAACAAGAATTAATAGGAACCCTTCCATTCTCTGTAATTCTAATAATTTGGAAAACATATTGTCGCGCCCCATTTTTTATAAAAATAAACGAATAAATAAATGGTTTAAAAGTGAATTTTTGATTTGGAAAATGATTTTTGATTTACAAAGAAAGTGGGTCTAAATGGGACTTGAAAATGCGACGATTTGACCCAAAATATAGTTTAAAAAGGGTTTTTGAAATAAAAATCGAAGTCGCCACTTGGTATAGAGTTAAGGTGTACCAAGTCACCTAAAATGAATTTTTTAAAGGAAAAAGATAGAAAGAAACCCCTTTTAAACAACTCCTAGTCTACGTAAACCAA
>NW_020861438.1:0-23147 GCF_003713205.1 Coffea eugenioides
GCAAAGCTACTAATTCAAGGCCAAGCTCAAAGCATCATATCAAGGCTGAAATTTCACCATCAAAGCTGAAATTTTTAAATCACCACTGAAACCATGAAAATTCTCATGAAAACTACCAAAATCAAGCTCTAAATCCACTCTTATGCAAGTATAAAAGAAAAGAGGGTTTCTTGATATAGTTACCTTGATACACTAAGAAGAAATGAAAACTAAGAGTTTCTGTCTCCCAAATCACTCCACCAAAGCCCTTAATCCACCTTAGATGTCACCTTTTATGGAGTAGTTTGCACGATTAAAGGTTAAAACTCAAGATTCAAGCAAGATTGGAAGTTGGAAGTTGAAGTTTTTCTCTCTTTTCTTCACTCAAAATTTTGGCCAAAGGAAAGGGAAAGGTGATAAGATTTTGACCAATTTTTTTGTTAATTAAAAGAGTAAGAAAGGTCTTAGTCAAAACTCAAAGGTCCATGGCTTTTGTAACAAATGTCCATCCAAGGTTAATCCTCATCTCTTTTGTCTTCCAATCACTAAAATGTCTTGCCAACCTCAAATTAGCCCTTTGCATAAAACTCCTCCTACTCTTTAAAAATTTAACACACATAACTCACTTGTGGATCCTACTTCCATAATGCATTACAACTTAACATGTACTACATGTAAGAGAAAAATGATTAAAAACCTTGATTTACTTATAAAAATATTAGAAAATTAAGGCAATAAATTAAAGTAAAAAAAATGCATTCAAAGGAATAAAATAAAATATAAAATAATTTTCGGTTCCTCACAAAAAAATTTCATTCTCAAAATTCTCACATTTGCTCACAAACTCGATTTTTATAGGATTTTCTCTACTTCTCAAGAGCTTCCTCTCACTCATGCCACTACCACGAACTCGTCTAAAGAAAAATCTTAATAACGTAATAGTCAAATTAATAGGCTAAGAAAGATCAATGAAGGTATCGAAAGGTGCAAGGTGAGAGAAACATAGGACTCGTTGATAAGAAGAAACCATAACTGCGCAACTTGGTTACTACTCTTTCTAGCCCTTAAATTCATACACTGTACATTGACAAATCATCAACAACGTAAGGCCCTTTTCATCTTTACAGTTGTACCACTAGACTCGAATCACCATTTCTAACCAAAATTTCTTCCTTTCGAACCACAAATGAAGAATTCTCGCTTAAATCCAAGACTAAATTATGGTAATTGATTCATGCATGGGGATTCAAAGCCGCTCAACCACAGACATTTAATATTACTAACTAAAACATCAGGCACCAAGCTCTTTGTTTCCAACGGTGATACAATTTACTACTTAAAGTTTACATAACATATAGTCTAATAAATACAACTATTTCAGTCAAAACATCACTAATTGTTAACTTTAACTATTACAGCAGCTTCACCATCGCGAAATTCATTTGTCTCAGGTAGTTCCTCACTTGATGTCCAAGTTGGTCGCATCTAAGACATGCACCAGTTTTTAAATAACATAATCCAGTATGAATTTTGTTACAGGTTTCACACTTAGCAGCTACGCATCTCTTCTTGAAGCGTCTAGTCTTTCTTTCCTCCTTCCCTTTATCCTTCATAACAAGTTCATCTTCACTAATCTCTTTACGTTTTCCTTTAGTATCACAGGAGCTTCCTTCGCCCCTTTTAACGTGATTACTAAAAATATCTTGAGATGCTACTTGACTAGGCAAATGCGCCAATTCAAACTTATTCCGCACCTCCTCCGAGATCTCTTCATAGTTCTTTTTCAGTTCTATGTTATTGTGCAGTAGCTCAATTTTCTCCGAATATTCTTGTTTCCATCATTCTTTCTAGTGCCTAGCTACTCTCTTTTGGAACTCTACTTCCTTTCGAAAAATTTCTATTTCCTTATGCATTTCAACCAAATTTGTCATCTCACCGATTCGCTTAAACTCAAGTGATAGCCTGCCAAACAAATCAAAGGATCGAAATAAGTATCTGGTTACATTTGGAAACTCTAACCACATAAATTTTAAGTTCATTTACTCCCAATCCAACCACGGAAGGTTAAACTTAGCTATTCTTAAATGAGATAGACTAGAAAGTGGAATACGGGTAGAGCAATACCTCAAGATTCTATGTCATTGATTCCTATTCTAGGGTCTTAACACAAGGGGTACCATTATCACTTATATATATAATGAAACCCTAAAGCATACCTTGTATATCAAAAGTTCCACACCCTAACTCACTCTCCTTTATACACTCACTTACAAACTTGTTCAAGAAGAAATCATAACCTCTTACCCCCACTAGTGCTTTTTACCATCCTCCATCAGGGCGGTCATCCTAATTTTGCCAAAATTTACATACAAGCGTAGAACCCGCGTCGTTGTCTCCAAAATCTTCATACATAATCCAAATCTTATAGAGAGATAGGAATCAAAATCAAGTTCCTAGGTAGCATCGCAAAAGAGTAGAAGATAGACATGGAGGTCAAGCAAGAGTTTAAATAAGTTCAAAAGAAATACATAAGTAACTGTAATCGAATCGCAGCAAAATCAAGGAAACACGGGATAAGGGTACATAGGTATAGGAGAAACAGGCCTGCACTACTAGTACCTTAAACATTCACGACGACTATGAAGCTGGCCATCATCTATGGAAACCCTAGCCAAACATTAACTAGATTAGTCCATGATAGCATTACTCAATCCAATCTCCTCGATCGGTTCAATTCCCAGGTCAAATGTTAGAATCTTCCGCGCCTTGACTTTGCCATTAAAACTTACCATAACTGCAATCAAGATACCGACTCTTATTCTAGTGCACTTCACTTTTTGATATTCGAGTACAAGAATCCAAAATAAAATAATTCACAACTCGAGCCGGCCGCCGGTCCCAAGAGTAAATCACCTATATTAGAGATTCCTATCTGACGTACATATCTATCTTCCCCAAGTATCGTGATAAAGGTTTTATGCCTATTGTGAGAACCCGTAAATTTTCCCATTTTCTAGGTTTTATTCGGGTTACTGGCATGTTTTCTGCATTTTCTTTATTCAAAAAAATTCTAGATAATTTTTATGAGTAAATAGAGTTTTTAGGTGATTTTTCTAGTATCGAATAGTTTTTGAGAAATTAAGAGTATATATCGGACGTGGGACCCGCTAGTGCGGAAAATTCGAAAAAATTCGGCCAACTAGGTTAACTTTCGGATACTGGGATTAAATTATCGGGTGCTAAGAGATAATTAGAGGTTACCCAAGTGGATTGGTGTGAGAGGAACAAAGAGATAGAGATGCATTAAATAGGGTGACAAGTGTCACCATAAGATTAATTCTTAAGTTTGACTACTATTCATAACTTTACCATTTAATTAAAATTGGCCAAAAATCATCTTCATTTCTCATCCTCTTGGCCGAATTTCTTAGGGAGAAAAAGAGAGAAAAAGCTTCCAATTTTTGCCTTCATTTCTGGCTCAAATCTACCAAATCAACCACTTAATCTTGCTTTTGTTCCATAGAAAACCTTAAGTGAGTGATTGTGAGGTGATTGGTGAAGTTGTTTGGAAAGCTAAGGTGACTAGTTGCTCTTTCTCTTGTGTTGCTAAGGTGAGTTGTGAAGGAACCCCTCTCCTCCCTCTAATGATGTTTAATTCATAAATTGTGGTAGTTTAAGATGTAAGTTTATGGATTATATCTTGATTTTTGGTTGAATTGGTGAAGTTTTATAATTATTGGTGATTTTCTGTTTTAATATGATTGTTATGGTGTGGCTATGTATGATGATTGGAAATGATATTTAAGGAAACTAGAAGGTGGAAAAAGTGGTTAATTGCAAGAAATTTCTGTTTTGGAAAGAAAATTGGAAAGTTAGGGTTTCTTTGATTTACATTCTGCCTGGCACTGTAGCTCATAGTTATGGGCCGAATTAGCCTTGAGTTAAAACATGCAAGTTGTAGGGAATGATATTTTAGAGATTCCTACAAAATTTCAGGTCAATCGGAGTAGCGTAGCTTGAGAAAAGACGGAATTACCCTTGCTGCCCTCGTTTTACCCGAACTTGAGAATTGCTTCTGTAATTGGTTAATTTGGTTAGGACTGCTTCTGATTTGGTTGTTGGGGCCTTCTGATGAATTGTAGCCTGATGTCTTAGCTTTCGTATAGCTTTGGAATTACTGGATTTGGACTTAGGTAGCCTGACTTATGATGTTTGAACCAGAATGCGGTTTGTGAACCTGTTTTTGCTGTTCTGGTTTAGTATCTTGCATTTTTAACCTGGTTACACTCGAAACTGGGCTGAATAGCCTTCTTCAACATTGTAGCCCTATCTCTTAGCTTCGAAATGGTATATCTTGTACCTCCATCCGATAAGTGTAGTGCCAATGGTGCCAAAACCGCAAAATGATGTCAAAACTGTTTTTTTGGGTTAGAGTTAATTCCATTTCCGGATTTTCCTGGTTTGCTCTAGTGCTTATACATTCTTATGGAGCCCTATTTTGGTGGTATTTGGAATTGGTTTATGACTTGTAATCGAGTCTTATTGTGCTTATTTGAATATTTTAGGGCTTGACTTTCATTTCCGGACTTTTCCCTAGCTTGAATTGTACTTGTACTACTTGGAGCTTACTGAACGGCTATTGAATGAACTTATTTTGTGTGTGACTTTGGGACTGGCTGAGGAAAATAATGAAGCCATGACGGCTGGAAAAGTAAGCAAATTTAGGGGAAATGCTGTCCAATTTTCTAGGCCGCTTAGTCTCTTTAGGTTTGAGTTGCCTTTTGAAAGTCATATTTTATTCTTTTGTACTAGTACTTTCCATGGAAAAGCGTACGACGTGTAGTCGAGCCTCACATGTGCACTCTGTATACTCGATTTTGGAAGTAGAACCTTCAATTGTTTTACTTTGGTTCTTTTAGGGTTTCTTGGCGATTAAAGCCAATCTGAAGTGAAAATTTTTGAAGTATCCGTACTTGAACCGGTGAGTGTACCACTCCCCTCACTTGTCGTTTAACTCGATTTCTGTACATGCAATCTGTGATATGAACGACTAAACTATCTGTTTTTTTGTTTGAGACGAGGGTGTACTTTATCACACTCGTTCTCTTGTCTGTTCATATGCCAACTGTTCATATGCCAATTTTGGTGTGAATCTGAATCTGTTATCTGTATCTGTATCTGTATCTGTATCTGTGCTAATGTCGTTTGGAAGTTGGTATCCAACGACCTTTCTGTGACCTCTGAACTCAACACCTGTAGCCAGTTACTCGAGTCGGGCCGGCAAGGGCATGGTCGATTAGATAACGAACCACGGTAGTCTATTTTGGGATCTTTGGGTATTGAGACCCTTGATTCCGGTATACTCGAGTATTACCATTTCTGATCTGATTGGATTTCGGGTCCGGTAGGGGTATGTGAGGTGGAAGGAATCGGAGAAAGTGGAGTCTACGGTATTGGATACTCCTTTAGTGTTGACGGAGTGTCAACTATTATTTCGATCAAGCTTCGGTGACGCAAATGGGAATTTGGCTCCTGAGAGCCACCTGTATCCTTCCTATTTGAATCATTGGTTCCTTTACTTTACATCTGGCACGTGTACCTGATTTGTTAAATGTGAAATGCCATGATTTTACTGCTGTATGTCTGGTACCTCATTGACCGCAAGCTCACCCCTTTCTGTTCCTTTTGTTTTCCTTACAGGAAAATAAATCCTTTTGGACTGGATTTGATAGTTGGTTTCCGAATTGAGCTAGATGGACATCTCTTTTGTATAACTCCTTGATTGAAACACTAAATGTACTTTTGGGTCCGTTTCTCTTTTGATTTGGCAAACCATACATGTATCCACTTTTGAATAACTTTTGTATGCCACTTTGGAATGTATATACTTAATTTCAATATGTAAATATTTGCTTGATGTTTGGTTGGGTTTTGACGTGTCGGTTAACATGGCCGACTTTGTTTTTCCATTTTTTTTTTATTTTGACCATTTTGACTTGTTTACGCGCGTTTGTAAGTTCGGAACGCATTAGACGCTCTAAACTGAACCGTTAGTCCTGGCGAGGCTGGGCAGGCAGCAGTCCGCTAAACCCCTTTGGTTCGCCTAGGGGAAGGTGGGGCTGTCACAGGTGGTATCAGAGCCTGCTTCGCGTGGTCTCTGCGCGGAGTGAGCTTGAGCTGAGTGGTGAATCGGTATGAAGGATTAAGTGCTCGTTCGAACATAAGCTATGAACCCTGAAGTGTTATAGGTCTTCAATCTTTCTCATGGTATCTACGGACCATAGATAGGTATGTCGGGTAGGAATTTCGATTTGTAGATGGTTTACTCTTGGGACTGACCAGCTCGAGATGTGAACTATCTTATTTCTGATTCTCGTGCCCGAGTACTCCAGAATTGAGGCGATACCTAGGTACTTGAGACTTGTATTTTGGAAATATGAACAGGCTTTGTCTGACTAGAATGAGCACAAGAGGTCAATGGACATCTAGTTTGGATAGTAAGTGACGTGAGAGACCAGACGGGCTGATACTGGGACGACTTCACCTTTTCCTTTTGGTTCGCCCGTATATTACTACCACCAGACGTTAGTATATGTGATTGTTGTGAGAACCCTGAAAATAGATATATAAGCCAGTGCATATTTCATTTGCATTTCTTTTATTCCTTAATAATTTCTAGCATTACTTTTACTTGTTCGCAATTAAGTATGTAAAAATAGGTTTATGTGAAAAATAACATAAATTTTCCTACCTTATGAAATTTCTTGGTTTTGTTAGACTAAATTAAAATCTTTAGAGTTAGACTAACTCTAATTCCTGAGAAATAATAATTGGAAATTCTAATAACTAATTTAATCGCTAAATAATATAAGAATTACTAGGAACCTTAATATTCAAGTTTAATTGATAATTATTCGATAAAAATGGTTTAGGTATATTAGGATATAATTAGGCGTTTAAATTACGCTTGGGGATAATTTTTAGAAGTAAGTTAGAATTGAGAAATTAAGTTGAGGTTAGGGAGCAAAGTGAAAAGACCAAAACGCCCTTACATTTCCATGCAAACCAAACGAAACTTCTGACCACAAGTCCAATCACCGCAGCTATTACCAATTCGATACGCAACCACTCTTACACGCAAACCATTCTCATAAACAGCGGCACCACAAAACCATCCAATCTATCTCACGGCTTAAGACCACAAATTCAATTTCTTTCTCTGCACAACAAAACCGCAAACCATTTCTTCCTTCTTAATACCGAGATACCATTCTCTTCATCTTCAACCAACCGACCTCAAAGCCACCAGCTACAACAAATTCCAGCCGCAATTTAGGAGCTAAAGACCACCGACTGCACTTGGCCGAGAGCTAGGGGAGAAATTTCTGGAATATTTCGTGTGAAGGATTAGCTGCTAACTGAGGTAATTTCTGGTTTAATTAGGTTGATTATTAGTTGAGCAAACTGCATCTGAGCTTGCATGTTTAGATTATACAATCGGCTACTAGAATCAAACCATTAGGAAATTTCTGTTTTGGACAAAATGTTGCTATCGAGACTTTGAGGAGTTAATGCAACTCCATTTGCATTTTCTGTGGCATCTAAACACCTAAGTGTCTTAAGCTGAGTGAAGACTTGAAGAGTTAAACCATGCATGCTGAATTGTGCATTCGGATGATGTGTTAAAGCAGAGGAAATTTCTGGTTTGGGTTAAGAAAATTTCTGCCGAGAGCTTAGCTTGAATTTTTGCAGCCTGATTTGGTTTAATGTTGTTGTTTAAACTTATAACTATGATTAGATGGTTGATAACAAGTTAATTAGGCTCTGCATGCAGCTAATTAGATAGTTTAAACCAGAAAATAAAATAATAATGCAATCTGTTGCATGCATGTTGTCCGAAGCTAGCTGTACAGAATTTATGGAAATTTTGGGAATTCGCAGCTGTTATTTAAGTTAAATTTTGAATTGGAAATATTAATTAGCTAGATAAGTTTTTGCATGACTAATTTAGGTATCTAAAACCATGTTTTAGCCAAGGAAAATTGGATTTATAAACACCCAAGGGTTGGAAAAATTCTGGAATAGCCGAGAGGTATGATCAGAAATTTCAGTTTGTTTTCTTTTGGATTTTAAACTATTTCTGGATTTTCTGGATGATTCTAGTCACTGAATGAAATTGGTTTCGAAGTGGAAATTTTAATAGCTAGCTAAGTGTTTAAATGCTGAATTTGAATACCTAACACCCTGTTTAAACCAAGGGATAAACTGGACCTAAAGTATATTAGTTGCTGGAATTTCTTATGTGATAATTAAAGGTTGAGATGGGATCTCAACTTGATTTTTAAATTTTTCCCTGAGTCTTGATGGATGGAAATGTCTGGAGTTTGTGTTTTGGGGTTCTATAAGAAGTGTATGGATGGTTTGAATAAAAACATTTGGGTGTTAAAAGAGAAAAGGGAGTTTTTCACAAATAAAGAATGAAACTTCAGATTTTCGGATGTCCCTGACCAGTTTCAGTAGAATGTTTATATCTTGATGTAGAAAAATCCGTTTAAGGCGCCGTCAGTGGCATTTGAAAATAGAAACATAGGCCTTTGTTCTGTAGAAATTTCGTATTTTTCCTCCATGTGTACTGCTGTCTGTGAATCCTTGAAGTAGACTGTTTTGGTATGAATGTCCTGTTTTCTTCGTGGAATTAAATTTTGATTTGAATTGAACTTGTAGCTTACTTGTGATTTAAATTCTTGATTAAATTGTGGTTGGAAGTGATTAATGTTGTCAAGGGCTAATGATTGATGAAGCCCTTGGCCATCTGAATGATTTTATAAGTACTACAGGGTGATGAAAGTTAATTGCTGGAATGTCTTGGAGGCTTTACTTTTATTTTTAATTGTTTATTATGGGCTTGCTGAAACCAAGTGCTAATGATTGATGAAGCCTTGGTTGACTATTTTATTTTATTCAGAGGTGCACTTGTTGAAATCTAGGGCTAATGATTGACGAAGCCCTAGTAATTTGCTATGTGATTTTTGCCATATTTTGATCCATAATATGATTTCGAAACGGGATCGGAGCTGTGGAAATTGTATCGACCATGCGAACTCGAGTAACTGTGATCAAATTAATCAAAAAAAAAAATATTTTCCAGCTAGTATTAGATTATAAACTCAATATCTAGTGTTTCGCCTAAAACTTTCCAACCCGATAATTTCCTTTGGCTCAAACTAGCCTTATTACCTTTGGAAAATGATTTTCCTAGTTTCTAAAACTTTAGCCTTGTTTTACTCCTTTTCTTTTCTCTAAGAATTGTTCTTAGCTAGTTAACTATAGGAAAAATTCCAAAATACGAGTTTTACTAATTTTAGTGAAAAGCCTGGGAAACTTGCTCAGCAAGAAACCCTATTTTAGGAAAAATAGTTTTTAGGGATAATTTTTGCAAAGGCCGTAACTTTAGAGAAATGTTCAAAGTAACTTCCTAACGTGGATATTAAGAGGTTTGTCGACTTATTTCAAGAAAATAATACTAGTTACCCTTTTATAAGGATAAGTATCTTAAGGAAAACTATAATAAACATTTCTTCTATTTTTGTCAAGTTTTAACCTAAGGGACTCTTGATTCTTCTAAGGAAAAGTAGACTAGTAGTATATTAAATATACCTCGATGTCTATAAGCTTAAAAGCTGAGTAGAAACTTATAGTTTCAAATTTTGGTTTTTAGGATATCGCGAGGACGCGGAATTCGATTCCCAACTTGATATCTGAACTCCACTCTTGGTGAGTGTCCCTGCTTGTTCTATGCCTACTTGATTAAAGTGCTTTCTTGACTTGATATGTGACAATTGGAAAAATGGTTTTCTGATCCATCGAAGTGGGCAGTGTGTACTTTACCGCACTAGCTCTTTCGAGTGGTGGCTTGCTTGAAATATTTTCGTGAATATCCTGCTTGCACTATCTACATGCTGGACGCCACGTCGTTGGGTGAATCCCTCGACTAGTCTATAATAACCTCATGCTGGACGCCACGTCGCTGGGTGAATCCCTCGACTAGTCTATAATAACCTCATGCCTCGACTAGTCTATAATAACCTCATGCTGGACGCCACGTCGTTGGGTGAATCCCTCGACTAGTCTATAATAACCTCATGCTGGACGCCACGTCGCTGGGTGAATCCCTCGACTAGTCTATAATAACCTCATGTTGGACGCCACGTCGCTGGGTGAATCCCTCGACTAGTCTATACTAACCTCATGCTGGACGCAACGTCGTTGGGTGAATCCCTCGACTAGTCTATAAAAATAATAATAATAATAATAATAATGAATCTACATGGACTTTAGATAGTGAAAGTTGATGGAGGGTCAACTGCGGGTAATTTTGATCAAGCGAGGAAAATGGTTCCTGAGAGCCCCTGTATCCTACCCTGTGCTGTTATACGCTTTCGTACTTGTGAATATAAGTTTGAAGCTATTATTTGCTATTCGTTTAAATGATTGCATGTCTGGGCACCACTGAGCTTTAGCTCACTCCACGTTTATTTGTTTTCCTTACAGGATGGGAAGTTTGAAAGCATTTGAGCAGCTTATATTTCCTATGAATGTACTTGAACAACTTGAATTTAAATTTCGGTTTGTAATGAATTCTACGTTAAGCACTGTACCTTTTATTTTTGGTTGCCACTTGAAGCTGGAAAAGTGTAACCCTAAGTCTGGTATCCGGCTTGTATGAACGTATTTGTGTGGTATGGCTTTAATCCTTGTAAGTAACGCACTAATTGTTTAAGAGCCGTCGATTGGCTATCTTATAAATGTTGTTATCTTTGAAGTTAAATGAGGATTTAGTTTATTCTTCGGAAGGATTTGGGCTAGATTGCTTGTGTGAGTCCTGGCGAGAGCTAGGCAGACGGCCCGCCAACCCTCTGGTTCGCCTTAGGGGAAAGTGGGGTCGTCACAGGTGGTATCAGAGCTCTTATCGAGCTCAAACCAGGAAAAGGTTCTCGGACTGTGGGGATTGGCTTGTTAAGTGGGGAACAAAAGTCTATAGTTGGGGACATTAGATGGGTATGTTGGGTAGGAATCTTACACATAGGTGAATTACTCTTGGGACTGGCCAGCCTGAGCTGTGAATTATCCTATTGCTAGATTCCTGTACTTGAGTACCAGATATTTCATTCAATGGTATATTTGCAGATTTGGAAGAATTTAGTATATTCATTATGATATGACTAGAAAGCATGATTAATTTTGGAAAAATGAAATGAAAGGACCAAGTCTAGCTTTTGAAAGTTAAAGGTGAAGAGCCAATAGTGAGACCTTGAAGATTAGTGCCAATTCTGTTTTTGAGATGAATTTGCCATGTGAGGTGAGTTCTTGATGACATTGTGGCTTCTTAAGTTTTATTGGAGGATTATTTGGGGCTAATGCCCAACAGGATAAAGATAACTAGTTGTTAGGTTATTAGAAAAGCCAATGTATGAAATGTTTGAGATCATTTAGAATACTTAAGAGCTATTGATGTACTTAAGTAATGATCATGTTATTAGATTTAATATTAGACGTGGTAGGTCTACAATCCACTAAGGTTAAGTTGAATCTAAACTAAGGGTTGAGCTATTAGCTATGTGGTTACAATAATTTGTGTAATGTTGTATTGTTTTCTTTCATGCTTATAAAGATTGAAGTTTGAGTTATGTATGAAAATATTGAATGTATTCGTGAATTGTTTGGCTCTTGAAGTTGTATGAAATTGGTATGCAATGTGACTCATATTGTGTGTATGAAATTTGATGACTATGCGTCTACTTTGTTATAATGTTAAAAAAAAAAAAAATCTTGAGAATTTAGAAATATCCTAGAATAGTGCAATATATATATGAATCGAATAAAAATAAGATAGGAATATTGTGATTTGAGCAATTTGAATACATGATATAGTTGAATAAGTTACATGACTAATTAACTCTCCTTTTTCTCAATTCTCATATTGATTTTACTTACAAAAAGAATAATAATATAATAAATGTTTCTATTCTCGCCTAAATGCCTTATTTTCCAATAATAGGCATAACTAGGCTATGGATCTCCAAGTTAGAGGTAGAGGACGTGGGAGACCAACTAGGCAACACCCCGAGGGTAGTGGTGATAGGGAACCTGAGGTCAACCCAGACCATGGTCAGGGAAACGTGGCCGGAGATTCCGTGGCCACCGCAATCAATAGAATAACTGATGTGTTAGAGCGCATGACTGAGCACCAAGCTCCTGGAGCAGTGCATCAGCAAGGAGGCCCAATCGATTCTGAGGATCGTGCATTAGAGAGATTCCTGAAGTTTGGACCTCCTAAGTTCTACGGAGGGCCAGAACCTGAAGTAGCCGAAGGTTGGTGGGAGAGGATCTCTGATATTTTTGCCGCCCTAAATTATTCGGAAGAGAGGCAAGTGACTTTCGCAGCATTCCAGTTTGAGGGAGCTGCACGTTCCTGGTGGAACCTAATTAGGGTAAATTGGGACAGGAATCATATTCCTAGGACCTGGGCGAACTTCACGAGGGAATTCAACGCCAAATTTCTTCCTCCTCTCATCCAAGAGAAAAGAGAGGATGATTTCATCAAGTGTAGGCAGGGGCGATGAGTGTCGCCGAATATGAGATTCAATTCACGAAATTGTCCCGTTATGCTCCCGAATTGGTAGCTACGGAGCAAAGGCGTGTAAGGAGGTTTGTGCAGGGACTGAACGTGGAAATTCAAGAGGGATTAGCTGCTGTTCGAATAGACACATTTGCTGAAGCTGTAGAGAGAGCTCAAAGGGTTGAAGTTGCCAGAGCTCAAGTAAAAACTTTCCAGGCCAAGAAAAGATTTGCACCTAGTAGCAGTCGGGAGCCGACTTATGCAAATGCTCCACCGGCCAAAGTGGGTCGAGGAACGGGTGGAGTAAATAATCATGGAGCACCACGAGGCGCTCTAGCAAGAGGAGCTGGTGCCAGAGGTGCCGGAGAAAGAGATAATGGAGCTAATGGAGGGCCAAGTGGAAGGAACCAACTTAGGAACGCCCCACAAGGAGGCCGTGTGACCACCTCTCAGGTAACTTGTGGGTATTGCAGGAAGGCTGGTCATATTGAGAACGAATGCTGGAAAAAGGGAGGAAAGTGCTTGAGGTGTGGTAGCAGCAAGCACCAAATTGCCGGGTGCCCAAAAATACAAGAAGGTGAGAATTTTGAGGACAAAATTCATTTTAAGGAGGGGAGGATGTGAGAACCCTGAAAATAGATATATAAGCCAGTGCATATTTCATTTGCATTTCTTTTATTCCTTAATAATTTCTAGCATTACTTTTACTTGTTCGCAATTAAGTACGTAAAAATAGGTTTATGTGAAAAATAACATAAATTTTCCTACCTTATGAAATTTCTTGGTTTTGTTAGACTAAATTAAAATCTTTAGAGTTAGACTAACTCTAATTCCTGAGAAATAATAATTGGAAATTCTAATAACTAATTTAATCGCTAAATAATATAAGAATTACTAGGAACCTTAATATTCAAGTTTAATTGATAATTATTCGATAAAAATGGTTTAGGTATATTAGGATATAATTAGGCGTTTAAATTACGCTTGGGGATAATTTTTAGAAGTAAGTTAGAATTGAGAAATTAAGTTGAGGTTAGGGAGCAAAGTGAAAAGACCAAAACGCCCTTACATTTCCATGCAAACCAAACGAAACTTCTGACCACAAGTCCAATCACCGCAGCTATTACCAATTCGATACGCAACCACTCTTACACGCAAACCATTCTCATAAACAGCGGCACCACAAAACCATCCAATCTATCTCACGGCTTAAGACCACAAATTCAATTTCTTTCTCTGCACAACAAAACCGCAAACCATTTCTTCCTTCTTAATACCGAGATACCATTCTCTTCATCTTCAACCAACCGACCTCAAAGCCACCAGCTACAACAAATTCCAGCCGCAATTTAGGAGCTAAAGACCACCGACTGCACTTGGCCGAGAGCTAGGGGAGAAATTTCTGGAATATTTCGTGTGAAGGATTAGCTGCTAACTGAGGTAATTTCTGGTTTAATTAGGTTGATTATTAGTTGAGCAAACTGCATCTGAGCTTGCATGTTTAGATTATACAATCGGCTACTAGAATCAAACCATTAGGAAATTTCTGTTTTGGACAAAATGTTGCTATCGAGACTTTGAGGAGTTAATGCAACTCCATTTGCGTTTTCTGTGGCATCTAAACACCTAAGTGTCTTAAGCTGAGTGAAGACTTGAAGAGTTAAACCATGCATGCTGAATTGTGCATTCGGATGATGTGTTAAAGCAGAGGAAATTTCTGGTTTGGGTTAAGAAAATTTCTGCCGAGAGCTTAGCTTGAATTTTTGCAGCCTGATTTGGTTTAATGTTGTTGTTTAAACTTATAACTATGATTAGATGGTTGATAACAAGTTAATTAGGCTCTGCATGCAGCTAATTAGATAGTTTAAACCAGAAAATAAAATAATAATGCAATATGTTGCATGCATGTTGTCCGAAGCTAGCTGTACAGAATTTATGGAAGTTTTGGGAATTCGCAGCTGTTATTTAAGTTAAATTTTGAATTGGAAATATTAATTAGCTAGATAAGTTTTTGCATGACTAATTTAGGTATCTAAAACCATGTTTTAGCCAAGGAAAATTGGATTTATAAACACCCAAGGGTTGGAAAAATTCTGGAATAGCCGAGAGGTATGATCAGAAATTTTCAGTTTGTTTTCTTTTGGATTTTAAACTATTTCTGGATTTTCTGGATGATTCTAGTCACTGAATGAAATTGGTTTCGAAGTGGAAATTTTAATAGCTAGCTAAGTGTTTAAATGCTGAATTTGAATACCTAACACCCTGTTTAAACCAAGGGATAAACTGGACCTAAAGTATATTAGTTGCTGGAATTTCTTATGTGATAATTAAAGGTTGAGATGGGGTCTCAACTTGATTTTTAAATTTTTCCTTGAGTCTTGATGGATGGAAATGTCTGGAGTTTGTGTTTTGGGGTTCTATAAGAAGTGTATGGATGGTTTGAATAAAAACATTTGGGTGTTAAAAGAGAAAAGGGAGTTTTTCACAAATAAAGAATGAAACTTCAGATTTTCGGATGTCCCTGACCAGTTTCAGTAGAATGTTTATATCTTGATGTAGAAAAATCCGTTTCAGGCGCCGTCAGTGGCATTTGAAACTAGAAACATAGGCCTTTGTTCTGTAGAAATTTCGTATTTTTCCTCCATGTGTACTGCTGTCTGTGAATCCTTGAAGTAGACTGTTTTGGTATGAATGTCTTGTTTTCTTCGTGGAATTAAATTTTGATTTGAATTGAACTTGTAGCCTACTTGTGATTTAAATTCTTGATTAAATTGTGGTTGGAAGTGATTAATGTTGTCAAGGGCTAATGATTGATGAAGCCCTTGGCCATCTGAATGATTTTATAAGTACTACAGGGTGATGAAAGTTAATTGCTGGAATGTCTTGGAGGCTTTACTTTTATTTTTAATTGTTTATTATGGGCTTGCTGAAACCAAGTGCTAATGATTGATGAAGCCTTGGTTGACTATTTTATTTTATTCAGAGGTGCACTTGTTGAAATCTAGGGCTAATGATTGACGAAGCCCTAGTAATTTGCTATGTGATTTTTGCCATATTTTGATCCATAATATGATTTCGAAACGGGATCGGAGCTGTGGAAATTGTATCGACCATGCGAACTCGAGTAACTGTGATCAAATTAATCAAAAAAAAAAATATTTTCCAGCTAGTATTAGATTATAAACTCAATATCTAGTGTTTCGCCTAAAACTTTCCAACCCGATAATTTCCTTTGGCTCAAACTAGCCTTATTACCTTTGGAAAATGATTTTCCTAGTTTCTAAAACTTTAGCCTTGTTTTACTCCTTTTCTTTTCTCTAAGAATTGTTCTTAGCTAGTTAACTATAGGAAAAATTCCAAAATACGAGTTTTACTAATTTTAGTGAAAAGCCTGGGAAACTTGCTCAGCAAGAAACCCTATTTTAGGAAAAATAGTTTTTAGGGATAATTTTTGCAAAGGCCGTAACTTTAGAGAAATGTTCAAAGTAACTTCCTAACGTGGATATTAAGAGGTTTGTCGACTTATTTCAAGAAAATAATACTAGTTACCCTTTTATAAGGATAAGTATCTTAAGGAAAACTATAATAAACATTTCTTCTATTTTTGTCAAGTTTTAACCTAAGGGACTCTTGATTCTTCTAAGGAAAAGTAGACTAGTAGTATATTAAATATACCTCGATGTCTATAAGCTTAAAAGCTGAGTAGAAACTTATAGTTTCAAATTTTGGTTTTTAGGATATCGCGAGGACGCGGAATTCGATTCCCAACTTGATATCTGAACTCCACTCTTGGTGAGTGTCCCTGCTTGTTCTATGCCTACTTGATTAAAGTGCTTTCTTGACTTGATATGTGACAATTGGAAAAATGGTTTTCTGATCCATCGAAGTGGGCAGTGTGTACTTTACCGCACTAGCTCTTTCGAGTGGTGGCTTGCTTGAAATATTTTCGTGAATATCCTGCTTGCACTATCTACATGCTGGACGCCACGTCGTTGGGTGAATCCCTCGACTAGTCTATAATAACCTCATGCTGGACGCCACGTCGCGGGGTGAATCCCTCGACTAGTCTATAATAACCTCATGCAACCTCATGCTGGACGCCACGTCGCTGGGTGAATCCCTCGACTAGTCTATAATAACCTCATGCTGGACGCCACGTCGCTGGGTGAATCCCTCGACTAGTCTATAAAAATAATAATAATAATAATAATAATGAATCTACATGGACTTTAGATAGTGAAAGTTGATGGAGGGTCAACTGCGGGTAATTTTGATCAAGCGAGGAAAATGGCTCCTGAGAGCCCCTGTATCCTACCCTGTGCTGTTATACGATTTCGTACTTGTGAATATAAGTTTGAAGCTATTATTTGCTATTCGTTTAAATGATTGCATGTCTGGGCACCACTGAGCTTTAGCTCACTCCACGTTTATTTGTTTTCCTTACAGGATGGGAAGTTTGAAAGCATTTGAGCAGCTTATATTTCCTATGAATGTACTTGAACAACTTGAATTTAAATTTCGGTTTGTAATGAATTCTACGTTAAGCACTGTACCTTTTATTTTTGGTTGCCACTTGAAGCTGGAAAAGTGTAACCCTAAGTCTGGTATCCGGCTTGTATGTACGTATTTGTGTGGTATGGATTTAATCCTTGTAAGTAACGCACGAAGTGTTTAAGAGCCGTCGATTGGCTATCTTATAAATGTTGTTATCTTTGAAGTTAAATGAGGATTTAGTTTATTCTTCGGAAGGATTTGGGCTAGATTGCTTGTGTGAGTCCTGGCGAGAGCTAGGCAGACGGCCCGCCAACCCTCTGGTTCGCCTTAGGGGAAAGTGGGGTCGTCACAATTGTGTACATGGTTATCTGTCCAACTTGATATGTATTTGTGTACTTGCTTATCCGTCTTTTGATATGGCGTGTTATGTGCGATATGTTATTTGTGTAATTGGTATGATAAATTTTGTTATTTTAGTCAATTTACTGCATTCATTCATTAAAGTACCCTTTTGGAAAGAAACGAGAGAGGGAAGGGAAAAAAACTATATATATATATATGGAGAAAGACGTAGTCGCGGACATGGTCATAGCTGTGGAACAAAACGAGACCGAGAGTCAAGAAAAGAAAGGGAGGAAACAACAGCTGAACAAAACATGGACCGAGAGTGCCACTTGTATTCAAGACTTTATTATGACCCATTGTTTTGCCCGACAGGCTACCATCTGAGTTCCAGCAATTCTGTGAGATGGCACATTGGGTTGAGATGTATAAGGAAATTACGGTTCTTCGAGACGAAATAGAAGTCCAAAAGAAACTAGTCGCATACTGGGAAGGGCGATGGAAGCACGAGTATTCAGAGAAAATTGAGCTCTTGCACAAGAACTTAGAGCTAAAAAGGAAATACGAAGGGATTTCCGAGGAGGCCTTAGCAATGGCACAAAGCACTACTTCTATGGGGGTTCCAGAGAAAACTCAAAGGACAGGAGTTGCAAGGCCACAAGTGAAGACCTTTCATGCAAAGAAAAGGAGCGCATCTCTTGAGAGTCAAAGGCCAGAATAGGGTAAGCGAGGTAGGTCATTTGCTAAGAAGGATCGTGGAGAGGGTGGTGTGACATTCTGTGGTTATTGTAGAAAATCCAATCATATTGAAGTGGATTGTTGGAGAAAGGGGAGGAGATGTCTGCGCCGTGGGAGCGTTGTGCATCGGGTTGCTAATTGCCCGGGATTATTGCACGAAAAGAAAGGAACCCAACAGCCAACCCAGACCGACCCTGGACCGTCAACTAGAGAAGGGACAGGAATGAAGAGCCTCGTCCCTTCTAAGGACGAAGAAGGTACAGTCTACTGGTTACTTTAGATTTGATAGATTCCGTTCATAGAAAATTTCGAGAACGAAATTTCATAAGGGGGAGAGAGTGTGAGAACCCGTAAATTTTCCCATTTTCTAGGTTTTATTCGGGTTACTGGCATGTTTTCTGTATTTTCTTTATTCAAAAAAATTCTAGATAATTTTTATGAGTAAATAGAGTTTTTAGGTGATTTTTCTAGTATCGAATAGTTTTTGAGAAATTAAGAGTATATATCGGACGTGGGACCCGCTAGTGCGGAAAATTCGAAAAAATTCGGCCAACTAGGTTAACTTTCGGATACTGGGATTAAATTATCGGGTGCTAAGAGATAATTAGAGGTTACCCAAGTGGATTGGTGTGAGAGGAACAAAGAGATAGAGATGCATTAAATAGGGTGACAAGTGTCACCATAAGATTAATTCTTAAGTTTGACTACTATTCATAACTTTACCATTTAATTAAAATTGGCCAAAAATCATCTTCATTTCTCATCCTCTTGGCCGAATTTCTTAGGGAGAAAAAGAGAGAAAAAGCTTCCAATTTTTGCCTTCATTTCTGGCTCAAATCTACCAAATCAACCACTTAATCTTGCTTTTGTTCCATAGAAAACCTTAAGTGAGTGATTGTGAGGTGATTGGTGAAGTTGTTTGGAAAGCTAAGGTGACTAGTTGCTCTCTCTCTTGTGTTGCTAAGGTGAGTTGTGAAGGAACCCCTCTCCTCCCTCTAATGATGTTTAATTCATAAATTGTGGTAGTTTAAGATGTAAGTTTATGGATTATATCTTGATTTTTGGTTGAATTGGTGAAGTTTTATAATTATTGGTGATTTTCTGTTTTAATATGATTGTTATGGTGTGGCTATGTATGATGATTGGAAATGATATTTAAGGAAACTAGAAGGTGGAAAAAGTGGTTAATTGCAAGAAATTTCTGTTTTGGAAAGAAAATTGGAAAGTTAGGGTTTCTTTGATTTACATTCTGCCTGGCACTGTAGCTCATAGTTATGGGCCGAATTAGCCTTGAGTTAAAACATGCAAGTTGTAGGGAATGATATTTTAGAGATTCCTACAAAATTTCAGGTCAATCGGAGTAGCGTAGCTTGAGAAAAGACGGAATTACCCTTGCTGCCCTCGTTTTACCCGAACTTGAGAATTGCTTCTGTAATTGGTTAATTTGGTTAGGACTGCTTCTGATTTGGTTGTTGGGGCCTTCTGATGAATTGTAGCCTGATGTCTTAGCTTTCGTATAGCTTTGGAATTACTGGATTTGGACTTAGGTAGCCTGACTTATGATGTTTGAACCAGAATGCGGTTTGTGAACCTGTTTTTGCTGTTCTGGTTTAGTATCTTGCATTTTTAACCTGGTTACACTCGAAACTGGGCTGAATAGCCTTCTTCAACATTGTAGCCCTATCTCTTAGCTTCGAAATGGTATATCTTGTACCTCCATCCGATAAGTGTAGTGCCAATGGTGCCAAAACCGCAAAATGATGTCAAAACTGTTTTTTTGGGTTAGAGTTAATTCCATTTCCGGATTTTCCTGGTTTGCTCTAGTGCTTATACATTCTTATGGAGCCCTATTTTGGTGGTATTTGGAATTGGTTTATGACTTGTAATCGAGTCTTATTGTGCTTATTTGAATATTTTAGGGCTTGACTTTCATTTCCGGACTTTTCCCTAGCTTGAATTGTACTTGTACTACTTGGAGCTTACTGAACGGCTATTGAATGAACTTATTTTGTGTGTGACTTTGGGACTGGCTGAGGAAAATAATGAAGCCATGACGGCTGGAAAAGTAAGCAAATTTAGGGGAAATGCTGTCCAATTTTCTAGGCCGCTTAGTCTCTTTAGGTTTGAGTTGCCTTTTGAAAGTCATATTTTATTCTTTTGTACTAGTACTTTCCATGGAAAAGCGTACGACGTGTAGTCGAGCCTCACATGTGCACTCTGTATACTCGATTTTGGAAGTAGAACCTTCAATTGTTTTACTTTGGTTCTTTTAGGGTTTCTTGGCGATTAAAGCCAATCTGAAGTGAAAATTTTTGAAGTATCCGTACTTGAACCGGTGAGTGTACCACTCCCCTCACTTGTCGTTTAACTCGATTTCTGTACATGCAATCTGTGATATGAACGACTAAACTATCTGTTTTTTTGTTTGAGACGAGGGTGTACTTTATCACACTCGTTCTCTTGTCTGTTCATATGCCAACTGTTCATATGCCAATTTTGGTGTGAATCTGAATCTGTTATCTGTATCTGTATCTGTATCTGTATCTGTGCTAATGTCGTTTGGAAGTTGGTATCCAACGACCTTTCTGTGACCTCTGAACTCAACACCTGTAGCCAGTTACTCGAGTCGGGCCGGCAAGGGCATGGTCGATTAGATAACGAACCACGGTAGTCTATTTTGGGATCTTTGGGTATTGAGACCCTTGATTCCGGTATACTCGAGTATTACCATTTCTGATCTGATTGGATTTCGGGTCCGGTAGGGGTATGTGAGGTGGAAGGAATCGGAGAAAGTGGAGTCTACGGTATTGGATACTCCTTTAGTGTTGACGGAGTGTCAACTATTATTTCGATCAAGCTTCGGTGACGCAAATGGGAATTTGGCTCCTGAGAGCCACCTGTATCCTTCCTATTTGAATCATTGGTTCCTTTACTTTACATCTGGCACGTGTACCTGATTTGTTAAATGTGAAATGCCATGATTTTACTGCTGTATGTCTGGTACCTCATTGACCGCAAGCTCACCCCTTTCTGTTCCTTTTGTTTTCCTTACAGGAAAATAAATCCTTTTGGACTGGATTTGATAGTTGGTTTCCGAATTGAGCTAGATGGACATCTCTTTTGTATAACTCCTTGATTGAAACACTAAATGTACTTTTGGGTCCGTTTCTCTTTTGATTTGGCAAACCATACATGTATCCACTTTTGAATAACTTTTGTATGCCACTTTGGAATGTATATACTTAATTTCAATATGTAAATATTTGCTTGATGTTTGGTTGGGTTTTGACGTGTCGGTTACTATTCATGGCCGACTTTGTTTTCATTTTTTTTTATTTTGACATTTTGACTTGTTTACGCGCGTTGGTGTGGCGACCCCACTTTCCCCTAAGGTGAACCAGAGGGTTGGCGAGTCGCCTGCCCAGCTCTCGCCAGGACTCACGCAAGCAAACTGATCAAATAATCCGGTATAGCCTAAACTAAAATACAATTCGCCATCGGACATGCCCAACTTTAAACGGCTGGAATGTTAACACACATTAACTTCAGAGATAACAGGGCCAATAACATCCGAACTTTCACTCTTAAGATACAACTCAAACTACTTTAACGCAGAGATACCTTTATACATTACAAACCAAGAAGTGAAATCATAAAATATAGAACACTTTCGTACAAGTCAAAACATAGAATTTGCACTTTTCCAGCTTCAAGTGACAACCCAAACAAAGACACAAGGACAATCCGAAATAAATTTACACAAATGAACAGATAAGCTTCAAGTCTCTCGATTTCCAAGACCTGTTAAGGAAAAACAAATATCGTGTGGTGAGCTAAAGCTCGGTGGTGCCCAAAACATGCAATCAAATCAATTACTTAGCAAATTGTAATTTCAACTTAAATTCAGCAAGTAGGAAAGTGTGCAACAGCACGGGGTAGGATACATGGGCTCTCAGGAGCCATTTTCCTTGCGCTTGATCAAAATTACCCGCAGTTGACCCTCCATCAACTTTCACCATCTAAAGTCCATGTAGATTCATTATTTTTTTTTATATAGACTAGTCGAGGGATTCACCCAACGACGTTGCGTCCAGCATGAGGTTAGTATAGACTAGTCGAGGGATTCACCCAGTGACGTGGCGTCCAGCATGAGGCTAGTCGAGGGATTCACCCAGCGACGTGGCGTCCAGCATGAGGTTATTATAGACTAGTCGAGGGATTCACCCAGCGACGTGGCGTCCAGCATGAAGATAGTGCAAGCAGGATATTCACGAAAATGTTTCAAGCAAGCCACCACTCGAAAGAGCTAGTGCGGTAAAGTACACACTGCCCACTTCGATGGATCAGAAAATCATTTTTCCAATTATCACATATCAAGTCAAGAAAGCACTTTAATCAAGTAGGCATAGAACAAGCAGGGACACTCACCAAGAGTGAAGTTCAAAGGTCAAGTCGGGAATCGTAGTCCAAGTCCTCGCTAAATCCTAGAAATCCAAGTTTTAAGAACCATAAGTTTTACTAAACAAACTCTCGATTTTAAATATATAAACGATTATCTTGTATTAAACTAGTTTATTTCCTCGAAACATATCGATAAGTTTCTTAAACATCAAAATTAATAAAGGAATAAAATGTTTCGTGTGATTTCTTTTAAAGATATTTCCCTCTAGAGGCAAACTATAACCAAATTGGTTCAAACGGGTTTTCTTGCCGAATAAGTTTTCTATGCCTTTTATTTGAAATTATTCAAATCTAGTATTTTTTTTTCCAAATTTCCTTTAAAACAACTAGTCAAGAATAGTTTTATGAAAACTTAAAGTTTAAAAGTTAAATACAATTACTCCCTAAAGGTAGTAAAACTAGCTTAAGCAAAATAAAAGAATTAACTAGTCGGCAAGGTTTGAAAAGTCCCAATATCTAACTTTTTTAATAGTACATACTAAACTCAAATTCCATCACTTGATATTAAAGTTGA
>NW_020861439.1:0-24726 GCF_003713205.1 Coffea eugenioides
GGGATTTCGCTCACTTAGGGTTTCTAACCTTCTTAAACTTAATTAATCTATACCAAATGGATTAAATCCTATTCTTACCCACACTAAGACACACATTAACCTTACTAACTTTAATCACCACTCGAACTTGTAACCAATACATAACTAGGGTTTAAATCCACTTAGGACGGACTGGGGCCTCACAATAAAACCAAAAATTTTCGGTCCTTTGAAGCTCAAGAAAACCGTGAGAAACAAGCTCCTTTCCTAGCTTAAGTTGATCTTCAAGTTATTTGCAAGGTGTAGTGTGAATTTGAGGTGATTTGGTCAAGAAATTAAGCAAGAAAATGAAGAACTTTGGGTCTTCTTCCTCCTAGGGGGTGCACGGCTGCTTTGAGCAAGGAGAGAGAGAGTTTTGCTAAAAATGAAGCTTCCTTGAGAAGCTTAAGTGTGTGGCCAAAAGGTGCTCCAAAAGTCGACCCTTTAACAGTGCGCGTTCGCGCGCGTTTCGTGCCCGATTCCGCTCGGATTTGTTTCACTTGTGCACTAAACCTCCAATGCACTTTCTTAAACGTTATAATTATTCACTCTTAATAGTCTAGAATAAATTCCTTAAATCTCCAATTAACCGCTCCGGCTCGATATACGCGAACTTTCGATTCGCGTGCAATACAGCGAAATTTCTAAGGAATTCTTATAACGATAGTATACTAACCATCACTTGAGTACTTAAACATAAAAAAATACCTATTTTAAGACTAATGTATAAGTCTTCAATCTCCAAGCTCATTGTACCCTCGAATCGATTGTTACCTCCAAACGCAAATTCATTATCCTCACTAAACGAGCTTTCCAAAAATTAATTTTTGTAACAAGTCATTTTAAAAACACATGTAAGCCATAGTTCCGTGTAAATAAGTTTAAAATGGTTGAAATAAATTATTCAGAGAAAATGGGTGAGTAATAACTAATTAGGCCGGTAAAATAAAATAAAATAAGAAAAAAAAATTCGGGTCCTCACAACCTTCCCTCCTTAAAAAGAATTTCGTTCTCGAAATTCATACCTTCTGTAATCTCAGATAACCCTAAACCTTGTTGTGTGATCATTTCATATGTTCTTGTAGATGCCACTGGTCGGTTTCTTCTTCCATTGAATTGTCGGGGGACAGTTCCATTTCCTTGTTGAGTAGTAGTTTCTCGTGGATACCTCTTTGGACAGTCGTGAACTTTATGGTTGGTGCTCCCGCATCCCATACACTTTCGCCCCTTTAGCCAACAGTTTTCTTCGGTATGATTCGTCCTTCCACAATATCCACAAGTCGGACGAGGCGTTGTGACTTGACTTGCTTGCGAGGTTTCCTTTGATTGTATCTGTCCTACTGGAGCTCCTTGTGACATAGTTCCTTCTGGTTCCTTTATCATGAGTGGTGAAGGAAGTGATAGTCTTACTCTATCCACTCCTTTTCTAACTTTGGGTGGTGGTCCAATTTCTCTTAGTTTACTATCGGATACATCTCTCTTCCTCGCTTGAAAGGTTCTCAGTTGGGATTTTGTGCTTTCTACCCTTTGCGCTTTCTCGAGAGCGTCACTAAATGTTTCAATCTGTGCTGCAGCAAGGGCATCTTGGATTTCTAAATTTAATCCTTGGATAAACCGTCTTATTCTCTTCCGTTCCGTAGCTACCAATTCCGGAGCATATGTAGATAATTTCGTGAATCGTGTTTCGTACTCAGCCACACTCAAAGTTCCTTGACGAAGCTTTGTAAAATCGTCTTCTCTCTTTTCTTGGACAAGTGGAGGAAAAAAATTTCTCATTAAACTCTCATACAAAGTTTATCCAAGTCCTTGGAGTTTGATCTCTTTCCCACTTGTTTCTTATAACATTCCACCAAGCTCGAGCTGCTCCCTCAAGTTGAAATATAGCAAAAGTGACTTGTCTTTCCTCTGTGAAGTCCAAGGCATCGAATATATTCCTTATATTCTCTAACCAATTCTCAGCCACTTTTGGGTCAGGTCCTCCAGAAAATTTGGGCGGGAAGAATTTCTGAAACCGCTCTAAAGCTCGATCCTCCCCTATCTCTTGGTTTCCACGTTGATTTCCTTGAGCTCGAATACATCCGTCATGCGAGTTAAAACTACTCCCATTTGGTCATCTCATCTCCCAGCCCTTGGCTCGCGTTTTGATCAATACCAGATCCATTATCTACTTTTTGATTTCGGGGTTGTTTGGGCTGACGTCCCTTTCGTTGTCCTCTAGTTTCCATGTTCACAGCTAATCTATATGCATATGCATAAACCTCACACTAAGCCATAATTGAACTACACACATATACCCAGTAACAACTTTTAAAGAAAAATGAAATCACTTACACAAATAACATTATCACCATACAAGTAAACACAAACTAGAGCTCATTAAATCATAAACACAGGTTAGGTCAAGTAAAGTTTTTTACCAAGTCAAAGTCAGTAAAAAGTAAAAACAGGTGATCATTAAAAGTACATTCATCTCCAAGGCCAAAACTCTTAACACATTCAACTTATTCCACACTTAGGATCTTCTGGGCTACGATATTCTCTCACCTGACGCTCTTAATATTGTGCTATCTTGCCAAAGATTATTGGTTTCCTGTAACTATTCATGTGAAATATCGATTCATTCTTATTCCCCACAAATGGAGATCTCAAGTCCTTAGGATTGCCCTCAACTCTTAAGTACTCGGTACAAGAATCCGAAACAAGGTAATTCACACTCGAGCCAGCCGGTCCCAAGAGTAAATGACCACATTTGAGATTCCTACCCAACATACATATCTTATTTCCTCCAAGTATCAAGATAAAGGTTTTTACCTATCACATTCATGATTCCATAACTTACTCTAGAAAAAAACACTTAAAGTCTTTACTCATTCATATAGTAAGGACCATAACACCACTTGGCCCAAACTCACCCGCGCAGAGACCACGCGAAACGGCTCTGATTTTCATCCCTACAAGTGGTCACTTAACTTTCAAACCAATCCCACAGTCCGGCATCCTAAACTTTTAAGCCTAGGATACACTACAAAGATTCTAAAGCCTAAGCTCTGATACCAACTGTGACGCCCCCACTTCTCCCTAAGGCGAACCAAAGGGTATCCGCGGACGCCTGCCCAACTCTCGTAGGACTCACTACAATCCATTAATTCAAAAGCTCGAAATACTTCAAATAACTTCAATAT
Organism: Coffea eugenioides; assembly: GCF_003713205.1. Lineage (NCBI taxonomy): Eukaryota > Viridiplantae > Streptophyta > Magnoliopsida > Gentianales > Rubiaceae > Coffea > Coffea eugenioides. The sequence continues at coordinate 3,201 of NW_020861439.1, forward strand.
ATAATTAAAGTACTCCAAAATATTGCATGCTTACAATTAGTTAGCTTTCAATCTTAATACAATCCAAAAGAGTATGTACTACAACCATCGCTATAATACAACTTAAGTTCGTCAAAAGAAAACAATCTAGCACTATTAACGAGCACTCTTGGTCTCGAACCCTATTAAGGAAAATAAAAATGTGGAATGAGCTACACAGCCCAGTGAGGTTCCAAGACACTCTAGCAGTTCTAATAAATCAAGTAATTTGAACATAACACATGTATGGTTCAAGGTTGCATATTTGGCACATTAACATGAGATAGTTATCATTGTACGAGTAATTTGAGTATAACACAAGCATGGTTCAAGGTTGCACCTTGGCACATTAGCATGATACAGTTATCAGTATGCAAAAATAAACACACATTGAAGGATATGATGTTCCAGTGGAACCATTTCGGTCAAATTCACCTTATAACTTCGGATCCCCTCGGTTTGTCTGGCCATCACCTTATCCCTCCAGTGGTAGTACTCGAGTATACCGAAACGGTGTCCCAGGGTTCTAACCTACACGACCGATCCGAGTCCTGGCTCGAGTAGGTTAGTAACCAAGGACAAGGCCCAGTTCAGCTTATAGCTTACAACATGCACAAGTAATCGAATAAATCGGTGAACGGTAAAAATTTATCATTTTAGTAGGTCGAGTGAGATGAAATACACACTCGCCTTAAACGGTGGGCAATTTCATATGAACACGTAATTTACGGTAATCACATACTCAAGTAGTCAAGTAATCAAGTAAGCAGGTAATCAAGTAAATTGGTAAACAGTGAACGGTAAACGATAAACGGTAAATAATCTCGGTTAACGGTAAAAATTTATCATTTTCGTAGGTCGAGTGAGATAAGGTACACACTCGCCTTAAAACAGTGGAACAGTTCATAGGAGCAATTATCGGTAACACTTAACAGTTAAACACATAATGACCATGGAGTAAACATGTCATAAAACTATTCAAATCACGTACTCCTATATGGAACACTTACCTATTCAAAACAAGTGAGTAAGTGCTCAACAAGTGTTTAGGCGTCCGCTTCGAGATCCTCTTGAAGGTCCTCTTGAGTGCCTGAGCAATTAACAATTACCTATCACTTAAAACCCCAAATTATCAAGGAAGATTGTACACTTGTACAATTTAAGAAAATACCGTGAAATGGAGCTTTACTCGCTTAAAATTCAAGATTCAAAAGTGGTGTTTTAACAACACAAGGAAAAACTGATTTCCTTCATGAAGACAAGTCCAAAATGGTCAATTAGTAGTGAAGGATTGGGAAGAGTCTCTAAAGCTCAATTTCCGTCAAGTTTGAAAATTTCAGATTTGAGGTGCGATCTTTGAAAAATCATATCTCACTCTCCGTAGGTCCAAAATTGGAAAACATGATACCGTTGGAAACTACTTTCAAAGTACTAAAAGTTCCTAGGAACTTTTCCATGATTCAAAACGTAAGACACTCAAATTTTGGTTTCAAGTTGCTGATTTGAACTCCCGAGACAGATTTGGGTTGTTGGCAAATTTTGAAAATTCGGTAAAATTCCCAGAATGCGAACTAACCTCTCAAATTTGAAAATCAATTAGAGTTACAATGAAAGTTTAAAAAAAAAACAAACGGAACAAGAATCATAGTTTTGAGCACCAAGATATAGTGGCTCAAAATTGGTTCAAAATGAAGATCATTAGGCAATTTTCCAGATTTGAAACATAACTTTGGGCATCAAAATAGACTTATAACGGCACCAAATTTGGTATGATTGTGCTACCATATAATGGCTATTCCTCAGTCAAATTTCATACAAAAATTCGTTCGGGAAGTCGGTTAACAAAATCATTAAAGTTCCACAATTTGCTAAGGCAAATCTGCCTTGCACTTTCGTTTTTCTTTTCTCAAACATTTGGCCAATGAAAATTCCTCGAACATGATTCATTTATGAAGACAAAGTCTAGGAAACATCCAAAATACATTTGGTAGGTGATTAACACCAAGGATTTCGAATAACAAGTCCCAAATCAAGATTAGCTATAAATCAGTCCAGAATTAGGGTTTTCTTTCACGAAGACAGATCTGAAATCCAGCCACAACTCACTCAATTCAACTCAGAATTGAGCGTGGTCAGTGGCATTGAAAACTAAATTCATAACGCTACAATTTCTCAGAAGGAATCGTTTTAAAATTCTGTCCACAACTAGCTCATACTTGAGCATCAAGTCGCAGCTCAAAACAGGGCTTCCAGTACAGACGAGAAACAGAACAGGCAAATTTACAAGGTTTGTACGGCTCACTCAGGTTGAATTAGGGTATGAATTTTATACCGTTGGAAAACTGGATGTGTCTAGTTTCTAATGCGGCAAACAGCACTCAATTTCGACGTTGGAGCAAAGAGTTATGGCCGAAACAATACCACTGCCAGAGAGGCTCTGGTTACATTTCCAGTTTTGCTACATTTTCGAAATCTCAACTTTTGGCCAACCAATTTGGATGATTTTTGGTGGAAACTTTCCACACAACCCACACAACATATTTACATCAAAATCAAGTCAATTGAACCACAAAAAACTGCACTAATGCTCACGGAAAAACAGGGGCAGAATCGTCACTTTTGCTCATCTCACTTCCTTTGAGTTTTCTTTCACAACACAACTTATTTTCACTAGATTAAGCACTAATCCAACATTAATAACATCAAATCAGTTCATCAAGCCATTGTGGGATTTCATAGAGCCCACTCACAAAATTTCCAACAATATAGAGCTACCCACATGCATCTATAAGCTTACATGTGCAAATCAACTTACATAAACTAAGATTCAAGGGTTTGATATTTGATTACCTCTTTAGATGATAAAACCAAAAATTTTCGGTCCTTTGAAGCTCAAGAAAACCGTGAGAAACAAGCTCCTTTCCTAGCTTAAGTTGATCTTCAAGTTATTTGCAAGGTGTAGTGTGAATTTGAGGTGATTTGGTCAAGAAATGAAGCAAGAAAATGAAGAACTTTGGGTCTTCTTCCTCCTAGGGGGTGCACGGCTGCTTTGAGCAAGGAGAGAGAGAGTTTTGCTGAAAATGAAGCTTCCTTGAGAAGCTTAAGTGTGTGGCCAAAAGGTGCTCCAAAAGTCGACCCTTTAACAGTGCGCGTTCGCGCGCGTTTCGTGCCCGATTCCGCTCGGATTTGTTTCACTTGTGCACTAAACCTCCAATGCACTTTCTTAAACGTTATAATTATTCACTCTTAATAGTCTAGAATAAATTCCTTAAATCTCCAATTAACCGCTCCGGCTCGATATACGCGAACTTTCGATTCGCGTGCAATACAGCGAAATTTCTAAGGAATTCTTATAACGATAGTATACTAACCATCACTTGAGTACTTAAACATAAAAAAATACCTATTTTAAGACTAATGTATAAGTCTTCAATCTCCAAGCTCATTGTACCCTCGAATCGATTGTTACCTCCAAACGCAAATTCATTATCCTCACTAAACGAGCTTTCCAAAAATTAATTTTTGTAACAAGTCATTTTAAAAACACATGTAAGCCATAGTTCCGTGTAAATAAGTTTAAAATGGTTGAAATAAATTATTCAGAGAAAACGGGTGAGTAATAACTAATTAGGCCGGTAAAATAAAATAAAATAAGAAAAAAAAATTCGGGTCCTCACAACCTTCCCTCCTTAAAAAGAATTTCGTTCTCGAAATTCATACCTTCTGTAATCTCAGATAACCCTGAACCTTGTTGTGTGATCATTTCATATGTTCTTGTAGATGCCACTGGTCGGTTTCTTCTTCCATTGAATTGTCGGGGGACAGTTCCATTTCCTTGTTGAGTAGTAGTTTCTCGTGGATACCTCTTTGGACAGTCGTGAACTTTATGGTTGGTGCTCCCGCATCCCATACACTTTCGCCCCTTTAGCCAACAGTTTTCTTCGGTATGATTCGTCCTTCCACAATATCCACAAGTCGGACGAGGCGTTGTGACTTGACTTGCTTGCGAGGTTTCCTTTGATTGTATCTGTCCTACTGGAGCTCCTTGTGACATAGTTCCTTCTGGTTCCTTTATCATGAGTGGTGAAGGAAGTGATAGTCTTACTCTATCCACTCCTTTTCTAACTTTGGGTGGTGGTCCAATTTCTCTTAGTTTACTATCGGATACATCTCTCTTCCTCGCTTGAAAGGCTCTCAGTTGGGATTTTGTGCTTTCTACCCTTTGCGCTTTCTCGAGAGCGTCACTAAATGTTTCAATCTGTGCTGCAGCAAGGGCATCTTGGATTTCTAAATTTAATCCTTGGATAAACCGTCTTATTCTCTTCCGTTCCGTAGCTACCAATTCCGGAGCATATGTAGATAATTTCGTGAATCGTGTTTCGTACTCAGCCACACTCAAAGTTCCTTGACGAAGCTTTATAAAATCGTCTTCTCTCTTTTCTTGGACAAGTGGAGGAAAAAAATTTCTCATTAAACTCTCATACAAAGTTTATCCAAGTCCTTGGAGTTTGATCTCTTTCCCACTTGTTTCTTATAACATTCCACCAAGCTCGAGCTGCTCCCTCAAGTTGAAATATAGCAAAAGTGACTTGTCTTTCCTCTGTGAAGTCCAAGGCATCGAATATATTCCTTATATTCTCTAACCAATTCTCAGCCACTTTTGGGTCAGGTCCTCCAGAAAATTTGGGCGGGAAGAATTTCTGAAACCGCTCTAAAGCTCGATCCTCCCCTATCTCTTGGTTTCCACGTTGATTTCCTTGAGCTCTAATACATCCGTCATGCGAGTTAAAACTACTCCCATTTGGTCATCTCATCTCCCAGCCCTTGGCTCGCGTTTTGATCAATACCAGATCCATTATCTACTTTTTGATTTCGGGGTTGTTTGGGCTGACGTCCCTTTCGTTGTCCTCTAGTTTCCATGTTCACAGCTAATCTATATGCATATGCATAAACCTCACACTAAGCCATAATTGAACTACACACATATACCAGTAACAACTTTTAAAGAAAAATGAAATCACTTACACAAATAACATTATCACCATACAAGTAAACACAAACTAGAGCTCATTAAATCATAACACAGGTTAGAGTCAAGTAAAGTTCATACCAAGTCAAAGTCAGTAAACAAAGTAAACAGGTGATCATTAAAAGTACATTCATCTCCAAGGCACAAACTCTTAACACATTCAACTTCATTCCCAACACTAGGATCTTCTGGGCTACGATATTCTCCACCTGACGCTCTTAATTATTGTGCCATCTTAGCCAAACGATTATTGGTTTCCTGTAACTATTCATGTGAAATATCGATTCATTCTTATTCCCCACAAATGGAGATCTCAAGTCCTTAGGATTGCCCTCAACTCTTAAGTACTCGGGTACAAGAATCCGAAACAAGGTAATTCACAACTCGAGCCAGCCGGTCCCAAGAGTAAATGACCACATTTGAGATTCCTACCCAACATACATATCTTATTTTCCTCCAAGTATCAAGATAAAGGTTTTATACCTATCACATTCATGATCCATAACTTCACTCTAGAAAAACACTTAAGTCTTTACTCATTCATATAGTAAGGACCATAACACCACTTGGCCCAAACTCACCCCGCGCAGAGACCACGCGAAACGGCTCTGATTTTCATCCCTACAAGTGGTCACTTAACTTTCAAACCAATCCCACAGTCCGGCATCCTAAACTTTTAAGCCTAGGATACACTACAAAGATCTAAAGCCTAAGCTCTGATACCAACTGTGACGCCCCCACTTCTCCCTAAGGCGAACCAAAGGGTATCCGCGGGACGCCTGCCCAACTCTCGGTAGGACTCACTACAATCCATAATTCAAAAGCTCGAAATACTTCAAATAACTTCAATATATAATTAAAGTACTCCAAAATATTGCATGCTTACAATTAGTTAGCTTTCAATCTTAATACAATCCAAAAGAGTATGTACTACAACCATCCGCTATAATACAACTTAAGTCTTCAAAAGAAAACAATCTAGTACTATTAACGAGCACTCTTGGTCTCGAACCCTATTAAGGAAAATAAAAATGTGGAATGAGCTACACAGCCCAGTGAGGTTCCAAGACACTCTAGCAGTTCTAATAAATCAAGTAATTTGAACATAACACATGTATGGTTCAAGGTTGCATATTTGGCACATTAACATGAGATAGTTATCATTGTACGAGTAATTTGAGTATAACACAAGCATGGTTCAAGGTTGCACCTTGGCACATTAGCATGATACAGTTATCAGTATGCAAAAATAAACACACATTGAAGGATATGATGTTCCAGTGGAACCATTTCGGTCAAATTCACCTTATAACTTCGGATCCCCTCGGTTTGTCTGGCCATCACCTTATCCCTCCAGTGGTAGTACTCGAGTATACCGAAACGGTGTCCCAGGGTTCTAACCTACACGACCGATCCGAGTCCTGGCTCGAGTAGGTTAGTAACCAAGGACAAGGCCCAGTTCAGCTTATAGCTTACAACATGCACAAGTAATCGAATAAATCGGTGAACGGTAAAAATTTATCATTTTAGTAGGTCGAGTGAGATGAAATACACACTCGCCTTAAACGGTGGGCAATTTCATATGAACACGTAATTTACGGTAATCACATACTCAAGTAGTCAAGTAATCAAGTAAGCAGGTAATCAAGTAAATTGGTAAACAGTGAACGGTAAACGATAAACGGTAAATAATCTCGGTTAACGGTAAAAATTTATCATTTTCGTAGGTCGAGTGAGATAAGGTACACACTCGCCTTAAAACAGTGGAACAGTTCATAGGAGCAATTATCGGTAACACTTAACAGTTAAACACATAATGACCATGGAGTAAACATGTCATAAAACTATTCAAATCACGTACTCCTATATGGAACACTTACCTATTCAAAACAAGTGAGTAAGTGCTCAACAAGTGTTTAGGCGTCCGCTTCGAGATCCTCTTGAAGGTCCTCTTGAGTGCCTGAGCAATTAACAATTACCTATCACTTAAAACCCCAAATTATCAAGGAAGATTGTACACTTGTACAATTTAAGAAAATACCGTGAAATGGAGCTTTACTCGCTTAAAATTCAAGATTCAAAAGTGGTGTTTTAACAACACAAGGAAAAACTGATTTCCTTCATGAAGACAAGTCCAAAATGGTCAATTAGTAGTGAAGGATTGGGAAGAGTCTCTAAAGCTCAATTTCCGTCAAGTTTGAAAATTTCAGATTTGAGGTGCGATCTTTGAAAAATCATATCTCACTCTCCGTAGGTCCAAAATTGGAAAACATGATACCGTTGGAAACTACTTTCAAAGTACTAAAAGTTCCTAGGAACTTTTCCATGATTCAAAACGTAAGACACTCAAATTTTGGTTTCAAGTTGCTGATTTGAACTCCCGAGACAGATTTGGGTTGTTGGCAAATTTTGAAAATTCGGTAAAATTCCCAGAATGCGAACTAACCTCTCAAATTTGAAAATCAATTAGAGTTACAATGAAAGTTTAAAAAAAAAAACAAACGGAACAAGAATCATAGTTTTGAGCACCAAGATATAGTGGCTCAAAATTGGTTCAAAATGAAGATCATTAGGCAATTTTCCAGATTTGAAACATAACTTTGGGCATCAAAATAGACTTATAACGGCACCAAATTTGGTATGATTGTGCTACCATATAATGGCTATTCCTCAGTCAAATTTCATACAAAAATTCGTTCGGGAAGTCGGTTAACAAAATCATTAAAGTTCCACAATTTGCTAAGGCAAATCTGCCTTGCACTTTCGTTTTTCTTTTCTCAAACATTTGGCCAATGAAAATTCCTCGAACATGATTCATTTATGAAGACAAAGTCTAGGAAACATCCAAAATACATTTGGTAGGTGATTAACACCAAGGATTTCGAATAACAAGTCCCAAATCAAGATTAGCTATAAATCAGTCCAGAATTAGGGTTTTCTTTCACGAAGACAGATCTGAAATCCAGCCACAACTCACTCAATTCAACTCAGAATTGAGCGTGGTCAGTGGCATTGAAAACTAAATTCATAACGCTACAATTTCTCAGAAGGAATCGTTTTAAAATTCTGTCCACAACTAGCTCATACTTGAGCATCAAGTCGCAGCTCAAAACAGGGCTTCCAGTACAGACGAGAAACAGAACAGGCAAATTTACAAGGTTTGTACGGCTCACTCAGGTTGAATTAGGGTATGAATTTTATACCGTTGGAAAACTGGATGTGTCTAGTTTCTAATGCGGCAAACAGCACTCAATTTCGACGTTGGAGCAAAGAGTTATGGCCGAAACAATACCACTGCCAGAGAGGCTCTGGTTACATTTCCAGTTTTGCTACATTTTCGAAATCTCAACTTTTGGCCAACCAATTTGGATGATTTTTGGTGGAAACTTTCCACACAACCCACACAACATATTTACATCAAAATCAAGTCAATTGAACCACAAAAAACTGCACTAATGCTCACGGAAAAACAGGGGCAGAATCGTCACTTTTGCTCATCTCACTTCCTTTGAGTTTTCTTTCACAACACAACTTATTTTCACTAGATTAAGCACTAATCCAACATTAATAACATCAAATCAGTTCATCAAGCCATTGTGGGATTTCATAGAGCCCACTCACAAAATTTCCAACAATATAGAGCTACCCACATGCATCTATAAGCTTACATGTGCAAATCAACTTACATAAACTAAGATTCAAGGGTTTGATATTTGATTACCTCTTTAGATGATAAAACCAAAAATTTTCGGTCCTTTGAAGCTCAAGAAAACCGTGAGAAACAAGCTCCTTTCCTAGCTTAAGTTGATCTTCAAGTTATTTGCAAGGTGTAGTGTGAATTTGAGGTGATTTGGTCAAGAAATTAAGCAAGAAAATGAAGAACTTTGGGTCTTCTTCCTCCTAGGGGGTGCACGGCTGCTTTGAGCAAGGAGAGAGAGAGTTTTGCTGAAAATGAAGCTTCCTTGAGAAGCTTAAGTGTGTGGCCAAAAGGTGCTCCAAAAGTCGACCCTTTAACAGTGCGCGTTCGCGCGCGTTTCGTGCCCGATTCCGCTCGGATTTGTTTCACTTGTGCACTAAACCTCCAATGCACTTTCTTAAACGTTATAATTATTCACTCTTAATAGTCTAGAATAAATTCCTTAAATCTCCAATTAACCGCTCCGGCTCGATATACGCGAACTTTCGATTCGCGTGCAATACAGCGAAATTTCTAAGGAATTCTTATAACGATAGTATACTAACCATCACTTGAGTACTTAAACATAAAAAAATACCTATTTTAAGACTAATGTATAAGTCTTCAATCTCCAAGCTCATTGTACCCTCGAATCGATTGTTACCTCCAAACGCAAATTCATTATCCTCACTAAACGAGCTTTCCAAAAATTAATTTTTGTAACAAGTCATTTTAAAAACACATGTAAGCCATAGTTCCGTGTAAATAAGTTTAAAATGGTTGAAATAAATTATTCAGAGAAAATGGGTGAGTAATAACTAATTAGGCCGGTAAAATAAAATAAAATAAGAAAAAAAAATTCGGGTCCTCACAACCTTCCCTCCTTAAAAAGAATTTCGTTCTCGAAATTCATACCTTCTGTAATCTCAGATAACCCTGAACCTTGTTGTGTGATCATTTCATATGTTCTTGTAGATGCCACTGGTCGGTTTCTTCTTCCATTGAATTGTCGGGGGACAGTTCCATTTCCTTGTTGAGTAGTAGTTTCTCGTGGATACCTCTTTGGACAGTCGTGAACTTTATGGTTGGTGCTCCCGCATCCCATACACTTTCGCCCCTTTAGCCAACAGTTTTCTTCGGTATGATTCGTCCTTCCACAATATCCACAAGTCGGACGAGGCGTTGTGACTTGACTTGCTTGCGAGGTTTCCTTTGATTGTATCTGTCCTACTGGAGCTCCTTGTGACATAGTTCCTTCTGGTTCCTTTATCATGAGTGGTGAAGGAAGTGATAGTCTTACTCTATCCACTCCTTTTCTAACTTTGGGTGGTGGTCCAATTTCTCTTAGTTTACTATCGGATACATCTCTCTTCCTCGCTTGAAAGGCTCTCAGTTGGGATTTTGTGCTTTCTACCCTTTGCGCTTTCTCGAGAGCGTCACTAAATGTTTCAATCTGTGCTGCAGCAAGGGCATCTTGGATTTCTAAATTTAATCCTTGGATAAACCGTCTTATTCTCTTCCGTTCCGTAGCTACCAATTCCGGAGCATATGTAGATAATTTCGTGAATCGTGTTTCGTATCAGCCACACTCAAAGTTCCTTGACGAAGCTTTATAAAATCGTCTTCTCTCTTTTCTTGGACAAGTGGAGGAAAAAATTTCTCATTAAACTCTCATACAAAGTTTATCCAAGTCCTTGGAGTTTGATCTCTTTCCCACTTGTTTCTTATAACATTCCACCAAGCTCGAGCTGCTCCCTCAAGTTGAAATATAGCAAAAGTGACTTGTCTTTCCTCTGTGAAGTCCAAGGCATCGAATATATTCCTTATATTCTCTAACCAATTCTCAGCCACTTTTGGGTCAGGTCCTCCAGAAAATTTGGGCGGGAAGAATTTCTGAAACCGCTCTAAAGCTCGATCCTCCCCTATCTCTTGGTTTCCACGTTGATTTCCTTGAGCTCTAATACATCCGTCATGCGAGTTAAAACTACTCCCATTTGGTCATCTCCTCTCCCAGCCCTTGGCTCGGCGTTTTGATCAATACCAGATCCATTATCTACTTTTTGATTTCGGGGTTGTTTGGGCTGACGTCCCTTTCGTTGTCCTCTAGTTTCCATGTTCACAGCTAATCTATATGCATATGCATAAACCTCACACTAAGCCATAATTGAACTACACACATATACCAGTAACAACTTTTAAAGAAAAATGAAATCACTTACACAAATAACATTATCACCATACAAGTAAACACAAACTAGAGCTCATTAAATCATAACACAGGTAGAGTCAAGTAAAGTTCATACCAAGTCAAAGTCAGTAAACAAAGTAAACAGGTGATCATTAAAAGTACATTCATCTCCAAGGCACAAACTCTTAACACATTCAACTTCATTCCCAACACTAGGATCTTCTGGGCTACGATATTCTCCACCTTGACGCTCTTAATTATTGTGCCATCTTAGCCAAACGATTATTGGTTTCCTGTAACTATTCATGTGAAATATCGATTCATTCTTATTCCCCACAAATGGAGATCTCAAGTCCTTAGGATTGCCCTCAACTCTTAAGTACTCGGGTACAAGAATCCGAAACAAGGTAATTCACAACTCGAGCCAGCCGGTCCCAAGAGTAAATGACCACATTTGAGATTCCTACCAACATACATATCTTATTTTCCTCCAAGTATCAAGATAAAGGTTTTATACCTATCACATTCATGATCCATAACTTCACTCTAGAAAAACACTTAAGTCTTTACTCATTCATATAGTAAGGACCATAACACCACTTGGCCCAAACTCACCCCGCGCAGAGACCACGCGAAACGGCTCTGATTTTCATCCCTACAAGTGGTCACTTAACTTTCAAACCAATCCCACAGTCCGGCATCCTAAACTTTTAAGCCTAGGATACACTACAAAGATCTAAAGCCTAAGCTCTGATACCAACTGTGACGCCCCCACTTCTCCCTAAGGCGAACCAAAGGGTATCCGCGGGACGCCTGCCCAACTCTCGGTAGGACTCACTACAATCCATAATTCAAAAGCTCGAAATACTTCAAATAACTTCAATATATAATTAAAGTACTCCAAAATATTGCATGCTTACAATTAGTTAGCTTTCAATCTTAATACAATCCAAAAGAGTATGTACTACAACCATCCGCTATAATACAACTTAAGTTCGTCAAAAGAAAATAATCTAGCACTATTAACGAGCACTCTTGGTCTGCGACCCTATTAAAGGAAAATAAAAATGTGGAATGAGTCTACAACAGACCCTAGTGAGGTTCAAGACACTTCTAGAAGTTCTAATAATCAAGTATTTGAACATAACACATGTATGTGTTCAAGGTTGCATATTTGGCACATTACATGAGATAGTTATGCATTTTTGGTAGAGTAATTTGAGTATAAACACAAGATGGTTCAAGTTTTGCAATCCTTGGCACATTAGAGATACAGTTATCAGTATGCAAAAATAACACCACATTGAAGGAAATGATGTTCCAGTGGAACCATTTCGGTCATTACCTATACTTCGGAATCCCCTCGGTTTTGTCTGGCCATCACCTTATCCTGCCAGTGGTAGTAACTCGAGTATAACCGAAACGGTGTCCCAAAGGTCTAACCTTACACGACCGATTCGAAGTCCTGGCTCGAGTAGGTTAGTAACCAAGGACCAAGCCCAGTTCCAGCTTTATAGCTTTTACAACATGCACAAAGTAATCGAATAAATCGGTGAACGGTAAAAATTTATCATTTTAGTAGTGTCGATGTGAGATGACTACTACACTCGCCTAAACGGTGGGCAATTTCCATATGAACACGTAATTTAGTAATGCACATACTCAAGTAGTCAAGTAATCAAGTAAGCAGGTAATCAAGTAAATTGGTAAACAGTGAACGGTAAACGATAAACGGTAAATAATCTCGGTTAACGGTAAAAATTTATCATTTTCGTAGGTCGAGTGAGATAAGGTACACACTCGCCTTAAAACAGTGGAACAGTTCATAGGAGCAATTATCGGTAACACTTAACAGTTAAACACATAATGACCATGGAGTAAACATGTCATAAAACTACTCAAATCACGTACTCCTATATGGAACACTTACCTATTCAAAACAAGTGAGTAAGTGCTCAACAAGTGTTTAGGCGTCCGCTTCGAGATCCTCTTGAAGGTCCTCTTGAGTGCCTGAGCAATTAACAATTACCTATCACTTAAAACCCCAAATTATCAAGGAAGATTGTACACTTGTACAATTTAAGAAAATACCGTGAAATGGAGCTTTACTCGCTTAAAATTCAAGATTCAAAAGTGGTGTTTTAACAACACAAGGAAAAACTGATTTCCTTCATGAAGACAAGTCCAAAATGGTCAATTAGTAGTGAAGGATTGGGAAGAATCTCTAAAGCTCAATTTCCGTCAAGTTTGAAAATTTCAGATTTGAGGTGCGATCTTTGAAAAATCATATCTCACTCTCCGTAGGTCCAAAATTGGAAAACATGATACCGTTGGAAACTACTTTCAAAGTACTAAAAGTTCCTAGGAACTTTTCCATGATTCAAAACGTAAGACACTCAAATTTTGGTTTCAAGTTGCTGATTTGAACTCCCGAGACAGATTTGGGTTGTTGGCAAATTTTGAAAATTCGGTAAAATTCCCAGAATGCGAACTAACCTCTCAAATTTGAAAATCAATTAGAGTTACAATGAAAGTTTAAAAAAAAAAACAAACGGAACAAGAATCATAGTTTTGAGCACCAAGATATAGTGGCTCAAAATTGGTTCAAAATGAAGATCATTAGGCAATTTTCCAGATTTGAAACATAACTTTGGGCATCAAAATAGACTTATAACGGCACCAAATTTGGTATGATTGTGCTACCATATAATGGCTATTCCTCAGTCAAATTTCATACAAAAATTCGTTCGGGAAGTCGGTTAACAAAATCATTAAAGTTCCACAATTTGCTAAGGCAAATCTGCCTTGCACTTTCGTTTTTCTTTTCTCAAACATTTGGCCAATGAAAATTCCTCGAACATGATTCATTTATGAAGACAAAGTCTAGGAAACATCCAAAATACATTTGGTAGGTGATTAACACCAAGGATTTCGAATAACAAGTCCCAAATCAAGATTAGCTATAAATCAGTCCAGAATTAGGGTTTTCTTTCACGAAGACAGATCTGAAATCCAGCCACAACTCACTCAATTCAACTCAGAATTGAGCGTGGTCAGTGGCATTGAAAACTAAATTCATAACGCTACAATTTCTCAGAAGGAATCGTTTTAAAATTCTGTCCACAACTAGCTCATACTTGAGCATCAAGTCGCAGCTCAAAACAGGGCTTCCAGTACAGACGAGAAACAGAACAGGCAAATTTACAAGGTTTGTACGGCTCACTCAGGTTGAATTAGGGTATGAATTTTATACCGTTGGAAAACTGGATGTGTCTAGTTTCTAATGCGGCAAACAGCACTCAATTTCGACGTTGGAGCAAAGAGTTATGGCCGAAACAATACCACTGCCAGAGAGGCTCTGGTTACATTTCCAGTTTTGCTACATTTTCGAAATCTCAACTTTTGGCCAACTAATTTGGATGATTTTTGGTGGAAACTTTCCACACAACCCACACAACATATTTACATCAAAATCAAGTCAATTGAACCACAAAAAACTGCACTAATGCTCACGGAAAAACAGGGGCAGAATCGTCACTTTTGCTCATCTCACTTCCTTTGAGTTTTCTTTCACAACACAACTTATTTTCACTAGATTAAGCACTAATCCAACATTAATAACATCAAATCAGTTCATCAAGCCATTGTGGGATTTCATAGAGCCCACTCACAAAATTTCCAACAATATAGAGCTACCCACATGCATCTATAAGCTTACATGTGCAAATCAACTTACATAAACTAAGATTCAAGGGTTTGATATTTGATTACCTCTTTAGATGATAAAACCAAAAATTTTCGGTCCTTTGAAGCTCAAGAAAACCGTGAGAAACAAGCTCCTTTCCTAGCTTAAGTTGATCTTCAAGTTATTTGCAAGGTGTAGTGTGAATTTGAGGTGATTTGGTCAAGAAATGAAGCAAGAAAATGAAGAACTTTGGGTCTTCTTCCTCCTAGGGGGTGCACGGCTGCTTTGAGCAAGGAGAGAGAGAGTTTTGCTGAAAATGAAGCTTCCTTGAGAAGCTTAAGTGTGTGGCCAAAAGGTGCTCCAAAAGTCGACCCTTTAACAGTGCGCGTTCGCGCGCGTTTCGTGCCCGATTCCGCTCGGATTTGTTTCACTTGTGCACTAAACCTCCAATGCACTTTCTTAAACGTTATAATTATTCACTCTTAATAGTCTAGAATAAATTCCTTAAATCTCCAATTAACCGCTCCGGCTCGATATACGCGAACTTTCGATTCGCGTGCAATACAGCGAAATTTCTAAGGAATTCTTATAACGATAGTATACTAACCATCACTTGAGTACTTAAACATAAAAAAATACCTATTTTAAGACTAATGTATAAGTCTTCAATCTCCAAGCTCATTGTACCCTCGAATCGATTGTTACCTCCAAACGCAAATTCATTATCCTCACTAAACGAGCTTTCCAAAAATTAATTTTTGTAACAAGTCATTTTAAAAACACATGTAAGCCATAGTTCCGTGTAAATAAGTTTAAAATGGTTGAAATAAATTATTCAGAGAAAATGGGTGAGTAATAACTAATTAGGCCGGTAAAATAAAATAAAATAAGAAAAAAAAATTCGGGTCCTCACAACCTTCCCTCCTTAAAAAGAATTTCGTTCTCGAAATTCATACCTTCTGTAATCTCAGATAACCCTGAACCTTGTTGTGTGATCATTTCATATGTTCTTGTAGATGCCACTGGTCGGTTTCTTCTTCCATTGACTTGTCGAGGGATAGTTCCATTTCCCTGTTGAGTAGTAGTTTCTCGTGGATACCTCTTTGGACAGTCGTGAACTTTATGGTTGGTGCTCCCGCATCCCATACACTTTCGCCCCTTTAGCCAACAGTTTTCTTCGGTATGATTCGTCCTTCCACAATATCCACAAGTCGGACGAGGCGTTGTGACTTGACTTGCTTGCGAGGTTTCCTTTGATTGTATCTGTCCTACTGGAGCTCCTTGTGACATAGTTCCTTCTGGTTCCTTTATCATGAGTGGTGAAGGAAGTGATAGTCTTACTCTATCCACTCCTTTTCTAACTTTGGGTGGTGGTCCAATTTCTCATAGTTTACTATCGGATACATCTCTCTTCCTCGCTTGAAAGGCTCTCAGTTGGGATTTTGTGCTTTCTACCCTTTGCGCTTTCTCGAGAGCGTCACTAAATGTTTCAATCTGTGCTGCAGCAAGGGCATCTTGGATTTCTAAATTTAATCCTTGGATAAACCGTCTTATTCTCTTCCGTTCCGTAGCTACCAATTCCGGAGCATATGTAGATAATTTCGTGAATCGTGTTTCGTACTCAGCCACACTCAAAGTTCCTTGACGAAGCTTTATAAAATCGTCTTCTCTCTTTTCTTGGACAAGTGGAGGAAAAAAATTTCTCATTAAACTCTCATACAAAGTTTATCCAAGTCCTTGGAGTTTGATCTCTTTCCCACTTGTTTCTTATAACATTCCACCAAGCTCGAGCTGCTCCCTCAAGTTGAAATATAGCAAAAGTGACTTGTCTTTCCTCTGTGAAGTCCAAGGCATCGAATATATTCCTTATATTCTCTAACCAATTCTCAGCCACTTTTGGGTCAGGTCCTCCAGAAAATTTGGGCGGGAAGAATTTCTGAAACCGCTCTAAAGCTCGATCCTCCCCTATCTCTTGGTTTCCACGTTGATTTCCTTGAGCTCTAATACATCCGTCATGCGAGTTAAAACTACTCCCATTTGGTCATCTCATCTCCCAGCCCTTGGCTCGCGTTTTGATCAATACCAGATCCATTATCTACTTTTTGATTTCGGGGTTGTTTGGGCTGACGTCCCTTTCGTTGTCCTCTAGTTTCCATGTTCACAGCTAATCTATATGCATATGCATAAACCTCACACTAAGCCATAATTGAACTACACACATATACCAGTAACAACTTTTAAAGAAAAATGAAATCACTTACACAAATAACATTATCACCATACAAGTAAACACAAACTAGAGCTCATTAAATCATAACACAGGTTAGAGTCAAGTAAAGTTCATACCAAGTCAAAGTCAGTAAACAAAGTAAACAGGTGATCATTAAAAGTACATTCATCTCCAAGGCACAAACTCTTAACACATTCAACTTCATTCCCAACACTAGGATCTTCTGGGCTACGATATTCTCCACCTGACGCTCTTAATTATTGTGCCATCTTAGCCAAACGATTATTGGTTTCCTGTAACTATTCATGTGAAATATCGATTCATTCTTATTCCCCACAAATGGAGATCTCAAGTCCTTAGGATTGCCCTCAACTCTTAAGTACTCGGGTACAAGAATCCCAAACAAGGTAATTCACAACTCGAGCCAGCCGGTCCCAAGAGTAAATGACCACATTTGAGATTCCTACCCAACATACATATCTTATTTTCCTCCAAGTATCAAGATAAAGGTTTTATACCTATCACATTCATGATCCAAACTGTCATCTAGAAAACAACTTAGTCTTTACTCATTCATAATAGTAAAGGAAGCATAACACCACTTGGCAAACTCACCCGCGCAGAGACGCACGCGAAACGGCTTCTGATTTTCATCCCTACAATGTGGTCCACTTAACTTCAAACCAAATCCCACAGTCCGGCATCCTAATACTTTTTAAGCTAGGATACACTACAAAGATCTACAGGCCTAAGCTCGTGATACTAAACTGTGGACGCCGCCCAACTTCTCCGCTAAGGGCGAACCAAGATCCGCGGGACGGCCTGCCCAACTCTCGGGTAGGACTGCACTACAATGCCATAATTCAAAGCTCGAAATAACTTCAAATAAGCAATATTAATTAAAGTCTTGCAAAATATTGCATGCTTACAGTTAGTGCTTCAAATCTAATCCAATCCAAAGAGTTGTACTACAACCATCCGCTATAATACAACTTAAGTCGTCAAAAGAAAAACAATCTAGTACTATTAACGAGCCTCTTTGGTCTCGAACGCCTATTAAGGAAAAATAAAAATGTGGAATGAGCTACACAGATGAGCCCAGTGAGGTTCCCAAGACACTCTAGCAGTTCTCAATAAATCAGTAATTTTTGAACATAACACATGTTGGTTCAAGGTTGCATATTTGGCACATTAACATGAGATAGTTATCAATGTACGAGTAATTTGAGTATAACACAAGCATGGTTCAAGGTTGCACCTTGGCACATTAGCATGATACAGTTATCAGTATGCAAAAATAAACACACATTGAAGGATATGATGTTCCAGTGGAACCATTTCGGTCAAATTCACCTTATAACTTCGGATCCCCTCGGTTTGTCTGGCCATCACCTTATCCCTCCAGTGGTAGTACTCGAGTATACCGAAACGGTGTCCCAGGGTTCTAACCTACACGACCGATCCGAGTCCTGGCTCGAGTAGGTTAGTAACCAAGGACAAGGCCCAGTTCAGCTTATAGCTTACAACATGCACAAGTAATCGAATAAATCGGTGAACGGTAAAAATTTATCATTTTAGTAGGTCGAGTGAGATGAAATACACACTCGCCTTAAACGGTGGGCAATTTCATATGAACACGTAATTTACGGTAATCACATACTCAAGTAGTCAAGTAACCAAGTAAGCAGGTAATCAAGTAAATTGGGTAAACAGTGAAGCGGTAAAGCGATAAACGCGGTAATAATCTCGGTTAACGGTAAAATTTTCATTTTTCGTAGGTCGAGTGAGATAAGGTACATCACTCGCCTTAAAAAAGTGGAACAGTTCATAGGACAATTATCGTAAACGTTAACCGTTTAAACACATAATGGACATGGAGTAAACATGTATAAAACTATTCAAATCAGTACTCCTATATGGAATGCTTACCTATTCAAAACAAGTGAGTAAGTGCTCAACAAGTGTTTAGGCGTCCGCTTCGTGATCCTCTTGAAGGTCCTTTTGAGTGCCTGAGCAATTAACAATTACCTATCACTTAAAACCCCTAATTATCAAGGAAGATTGTACTATTGTACAATTTAAGAAAATACCGTGAAATGGAGCTTTACTGGCTTAAAATTCAAGATTCAAAAGTGGTGTTTTAACAACACAAGGAAAAACTGATTTCCTTCATGAAGACAAGTCCAAAATGGTCAATTAGTAGTGAAGGATTGGGAAGAGTCACTAAAGCTCAATTTCCGTCAAGTTTGAAAATTTCAGATTTGAGGTGCGATCTTTGAAAAATCATATCTCACTCTTCGTAGGTCCAAAATTGGAAAACTTGATACCGTTGGAAACTACTTTCAAAGTACTAAAAGTTCCTAGGAACTTTTCCATGATTCAAAACGTAGGACACTCAAATTTTGGTTTCAAGTTGCTGATTTGAACTCCCGAGACAGATTTGGGTTGTTGGCAAATTTTGAAAATTCGGTAAAATTCCCAGTATGCGAACTAACCTCTCAAATTTGAAAATCAATTAGAGTTACAATGAAAGTTTAAAAAAAAAACAAACGGAACAAGAATCATAGTTTTGAGCACCAAGATATAGTGGCTCAAAATTGCTTCAAAATGAAGATCATTAGGCAATTTTCCAGATTTGAAACATAACTTTGGGCATCAAAATAGACTTATAACGGCACTAAATTTGGTATGATTGTGCTACCATATAATGGCTATTCCTCTGTCAAATTTCATGCAAAAATTCGTTCGGGAAGTCGGTTAACAAAATCATTAAAGTTCCACAATTTGCTAAGGCAAATCTGCCTTGCACTTTCGTTTTTCTTTTCTCAAACATTTGGCCAATGAAAATTCCTCGAACATGATTCATTTATGAAGACAAAGTCTAGGAAACATCCAAAATACATTTGGTAGGTGATTAACACCAAGGATTTCGAATAACAAGTCCCAAATCAAGATTAGCTATAAATCAGTCCAGAATTAGGGTTTTCTTTCACGAAGACAGATCTGAAATCCAGCCACAACTCACTCAATTCAACTCAGAATTGAGCGTGGTCAGTGGCATTGAAAACTAAATTCATAACGCTACAATTTCTCAGAAGGAATCGTTTTAAAATTCTGTCCACAACTAGCTCATACTTGAGCATCAAGTCGCAGCTCAAAACAGGGCTTCCAGTACAGACGAGAAACAGAACAGGAAAATTTACAAGGTTTGTACGGCTCACTCAGGTTGAATTAGGGTATGAATTTTATACCGTTGGAAAACTGGATGTGTCTAGTTTCTAATGCGGCAAACAGCACTCAATTTCGACGTTGGAGCAAAGAGTTATGGCCGAAACAATACCACTGCCAGAGAGGCTCTGGTTACATTTCCAGTTTTGCTACATTTTCGAAATCTCAACTTTTGGCCAACTAATTTGGATGATTTTTGGTGGAAACTTTCCACACAACCCACACAACATATTTACATCAAAATCAAGTCAATTGAACCACAAAAAACTGCACTAATGCTCACGGAAAAACAGGGGCAGAATCGTCACTTTTGCTCATCTCACTTCCTTTGAGTTTTCTTTCACAACACAACTTATTTTCACTAGATTAAGCACTAATCCAACATTAATAACATCAAATCAGTTCATCAAGCCATTGTGGGATTTCATAGAGCCCACTCACAAAATTTCCAACAATATAGAGCTACCCACATGCATCTATAAGCTTACATGTGCAAATCAACTTACATAAACTAAGATTCAAGGGTTTGATATTTGATTACCTCTTTAGATGATAAAACCAAAAATTTTCGGTCCTTTGAAGCTCAAGAAAACCGTGAGAAACAAGCTCCTTTCCTAGCTTAAGTTGATCTTCAATTTATTTGCAAGGTGTAGCGTGAATTTGAGATGATTTGGTCAAGAAATGAAGCAAGAAAATGAAGAACTTTGGGTCTTCTTCCTCCTAGGGGGTGCACGGCTGCTTTGAGCAAGGAGAGAGAGAGTTTTGCTGAAAATGAAGCTTCCTTGAGAAGCTTAAGTGTGTGGCCAAAAGGTGCTCCAAAAGTCAACCCTTTAACAGTGCGCGTTCGCGCGCGTTTCGTGCCCGATTCCGCTCGGATTTGTTTCACTTGTGCACTAAACCTCCAATGCACTTTCTTAAACGTTATAATTATTCACTCTTCATAGTCTAGAATAAATTCCTTAAATCTCCAATTAACCGCTCCGGCTCGATATACGCGAACTTTCGATTCGCGTGTAATACAGCGAAATTTCTAAGGAATTCTTATAACGATAGTATACTAACCATCACTTGAGTACTTAAACATAAAAAAAATACCTATTTTAAGACTAATGTATAAGTCTTCAATCTCCAAGCTCATTGTACCCTCGAATCGATTGTTACCTCCAAACGCAAATTCATTATCCTCACTAAACGAGCTTTCCAAAAATTAATTTTTGTAACAAGTCATTTTAAAAACACATGTAAGCCATAGTTCCGTGTAAATAAGTTTAAAATGGTTGAAATAAATTATTCAGAGAAAACGGGTGAGTAATAACTAATTAGGCCGGTAAAATAAAATAAAATAAGAAAAAAAAATTCGGGTCCTCACAACCTTCCCTCCTTAAAAAGAATTTCGTTCTCGAAATTCATACCTTCTGTAATCTCAGATAACCCTGAACCTTGTTGTGTGATCATTTCATATGTTCTTGTAG
>NW_020861440.1:0-12382 GCF_003713205.1 Coffea eugenioides
CCTAGGTCGAACAATTCGCACTTCCGACCGAGTACTTTAAGCATTAAGTGCGTTCTTGCCGACCTCCTGGGCCGAACACTTCACACTTCAGAGTATTTTAAGCATTAAGTGCGTTCGTGCCGACCTCCTGGGCCGAACACTTCACACTTCACCTACCACCCCTAGCCCCCCACTAGGACGTTGAGCGAGGGAGTGCTGAATGTGCTAGTGTAAGGTGCAGGTTTGAAAATTGTAAAATGAAACAAGTACAATGGAAAATGAAAACGAGCTGTGATTGAATGAGAAAACAAAAATTCGGATCCCAGAGAACAAGCAACTGGTCATCCTGGTTTTACCTACGCTACAAACAATCGCAAATTGGAGATATGCCATGTCCGAGGTACTTCAGATCCATCCATCTTAGCGAGCTTGCAATAGCCAGCTCGGCTCGCCTCAAGGACCTTGTAGGGGCCCTCCCAATTTGGGTCGAGCTTGTTGGAGCCGTGTACCCGGCTTATCGAGTTCTTCCTCAGGACGAGGTCTCCTGGCTGGTACTGTATAGTCTTTACTTTGGCGTTGTGATAGCGAGCGAGCTGGCTTTTATACTTAGCCATTCGAATAGCCGCTTCCTCCCGCCTGACTTCGAGCATGTCCAGGTTGCACCTAAGCTCTTCCTCGTTGGATGTTGCCACGAAGTTCTGTGTTCTGGGTGAGGGAAGACCGACCTCCGCGGGCACCACGGCCTCTACTCCGTATGTTAGGGAGAACGGGGTCTCGTGAGTAGCCGTCCTGGGCGTAGTGCGGTAAGCCCAGAGGACACTGGGGAGCTCATCCAGCCAGCTTGATTGGGCGGACTCCAGTCTAGCCTTCAACCCTTGCAGGACAGTTCGGTTAGCGTTCTCCACCTGGCCATTGGCCTGGGGGTGACCAACCGACGTGAAGTGTTGGTTGATTCCGAGCTCGGCGCACCAGCTGCGGAAAGGGTTCTCGGCGAACTGGCGGCCGTTGTCGGATATCAGGGCATGCGGAATCCCAAACCGGCAAACTATGCTCTTCCAAAAGAATTTCTGAATTGCCTTCCCCGAGATAGAGACCAGGGGCTCCGCTTCCACCCATTTTGTGAAGTAGTCTATGGCTACCACGAGGTGCTCATATCTTCCCGGGGCTCGGGGGAAGGGACCCAGGAGGTCTATCCCCCATTGAGCGAAGGGCCAAGGACTATGGATGGGAATCATCTCCTGAGCTGGCTGATGACGCAACGAGGCGTGTACCTGGCAAGCTCGGCATTTCCGGACCAGATCCGCTGCGTCTCGGAAGACAGAGGGCCAGTAGTAGCCCAAAAGGAGGCACTTTTTGGCCAACACCCGAGATCCCACGTGTGCCGCACATATTCCTTCGTGGACTTCGCGCAGGACGTAATCACCTTCCCCGGGAGTCACGCACTTTAACCAGGGGGACAAATACGACCTCCTATAGAGGGTACCCCCGATGTAGGTGTACTTGGCAGCCCGGAGCTGGATTCGGCGTGCCTCGGCTTTATTTTCGGGGAGGGCACCCGAGCTGAGGAAGTCAATGAGGGGCGTCATCCAGGTGGCCGAGCTGTCTATAGTCAGGACCTGGACCTGATCGATACTTTTCTGCTTTAGCACCTCCACCCATACCTCCTTGCTCAGGTGGGCAAATGAGGAGGATGCCAACTTTGAAAGGGCGTCTGCCCGCTTGTTCTGGGACCTTGGCACCCGCTCGATTTCGAACGTTTGGAACAAGGCCACCGCCTCTCGTACTTTGGCCAGGTACTTCTTCATAACCTCGTCCTTGGCTTCGTACTCCCCAAGGACTTGAAGGACGACGAGCTGCGAGTCGCTCCTGGCCTGGATCGCGGTTATTCCCATCTGGTGGGCTATCCGCAATCCTGTGAGCAGGGCCTCGTACTCGGCCTCATTATTGGACGCTGGGAAGTCCAATCGGAGGGCGTAGGTCAGTTCCTCCCCGGTGGGTGAAATGAGTAGCAGACCAGCCCCGCTTCCTTCCTTGCTGGAGGCTCCGTCCACGAACAACACCCAGGGCTCCTTCGGCAGCCGCTCCTCGTGTTGGGGGCTTAGCTCGGTTAGACTCAAGCTAGCCCCTTCAGCAAGGAAATCCGCTAAGGCCTGGGCCTTGATGGCTTTGCGGGGCTGATAGCCGATGTCGTGCTCGGCTAGCTCGACAGCCCATTTGGTCATTCTGCCCGAGACCTCTGGCTTGGTGAGTATCTGACGCAGGGGCTGGTCAGTCAGGACTACAATGTCGTGAGCCTGAAAGTAAGGGCGGAGCTTGCGTGCCGCATGTACCAAGGCAAGGACCAACTTCTCGGCTGGCGAGTATCGTGTCTCTGGCCCCTGTAGAGCTCGGCTTACGTAATACACCGGCCTCTGAGCCCCCTCATCCTCCCGCACCAGGACCGCGCTGACGGCCTCGTTGCAGGCGGATAGGTATAGGAATAAGGTCTCCCCCGGCTCTGGGGCTGTCAGAGATGGTAGCTCGGCCAAGTATGTTTTTAGGTCGATGAAGGCCTTCTGGCACTCCTCAGTCCAGTGGAAGTTTTTCGGCGCTTTCAGTACTCGGAAGAAGGGCAGCCCCCGGACCGCGGAGCGCGAGAGAAACCTATTCAGGGCGGCCATCCTTCCTGTTAGCCGTTGGACCTCCTTCACGCTCCTCGGAGGGGCCATGTCCATGATGGCCTGGAGTTTATCCGGGTTGGCCCGGATTCCGTCTCGGGACACCAGGAAACCGAGAAACCTTCCCGATCTGACCCCAAAAGTGCACTTCTTCGGATTTAGGCGCATCCGGCTCTTCAGTAGGATGTCCAGGACCTCCCGCAGGTCGGGTATGAGGCGCTGGTCAGTTCGACTTTTGACGATCATGTCGTCCACATAAACCTCCATGCTCCTGCCGACCTGATTCTGGAATAACTTGTTCACCAGGCGCTGGTAAGTTGCTCCCGCGTTCTTCAATCCGAAGGGCATGGTCCTGTAGCAGTAGGTTCCCTCCTCGGTGATGAAGGAGGTCTTGTCCCGGTCCTCCTCGGCCATCTCTATCTGGTGATATCCCTTAAAGGCATTCAGAAAGCATAGAACGTCAAAGCCCACAGTGGAATCTACTAACCTGCCAATTCGAGGCAGGGGAAAGCAGTCCTTTGGGCAAGCTTTGTTGAGGTCTGTGAAGTCTACACACATCCTCCAGGTCAGGTCCTCCTTCTTGACCAGGACGGGGTTGGCCAGCCAGGTCGGGTAGTAGACCTCCAGGATAATCTTGGACTCCAACAACTTGCCGACCTCCGCCCTGATCACCTCATTTCTCTCGGGGGCGAAACTCCTTCTCTTTTGCTTTACTGGCTTGAAGTGAGGGTCCACGTCGAGGTGATGGACCGCCAGGTCCGTAGGGATCCCGGGCATGTCATCCACCGTCCATGCGAAGACCTGGGAGTACTCCCTCAATAAGGCCTTCAAATCTTCCTTCTCGTCCGCTGGCAGCAATGCCCCGATGCGGATGACCTGGTCGGGACGTTCCTTCCTCAAGGGGAACTCCTCAATCTCATCCGGGGTGCCCAGCAGTTGGGCCTCATCCCCTGGGATGTAGGGCTCTAAACAGGTTGTCTGGGCGACCACCTTCTCCTGCCCCCGGAGAGTGGCCAGGTAGCAGGCCCTGGCTACCTCTGGGTCGCCGCGCACCTCGGCTATCCCCCCAGGGGTGGGGAACTTGATTCTGAGGTGGAAAGTAGAGGAGACAGCTCGGAGGGCGTTCAGAGCGGGTCTCCCCAAGAACACATTGTACGGGGACGACTGCTTGACCACCACGAAATCAACGAGAATGGTCCGGCACCTGGGGGCCTGTCCCACGGTGACCATCAGGGTGATCATTCCCTCCGAGCTGATGGGTGGTCCGGTGAAGCCCACCAGGGGCGTCCGGACCGGGGTCAGCTGGTCATCCCTTAATCCGAGCTCCTTGAACACGCGATAGAACATGATGTCAACCGCGCTACCCTGGTCGACATACACCTTCTTCACCCGGTAGTTATTGGTGACAATGTCTATCACAATAGCTTCATGGTTCCCGGAAGCCAAGGGAACCGCATCCCTTGGTCCGAAGGTAATCTCCTCGTCCATGCGCAGACGCTTCAAAGAGTCGTCCCCTTCGGGAGGTGGCCGCTTATTCTTCCGAGCTGCATGACTGTCCCCCCCCGTGGGGCCTCCCGCGATGGTGTTTATCACTCCCACCAGGTTCTGGGTGTCCTGGTCGGGAGAGTGGTTCCGAGGAGCCTCACGTCGTTCTGGACGGTCGCGACGCTGTCCCTCGCGCCTATCTCCGTAAGGGTTGCGTCCGAACTCCTGTCCTGGTCGGCGTACGAACCGACCTAGAAAGCCACGTTGGATCAGGTCCTCGATCTCCTTACGCAGGGCCCAGCACCCCTCCGTGTCGTGTCCGACGTCACGGTGAAAGGCGCAATATCGGTCCTGGTTCCTTTTGTTCCGGGGCGTCCCCATCTTGGGCGGCCGATCTCCCAGCCCTTCCTCCTCCATGACGGCCAAGATCTGAGCTCTGGGCCGTGTTAGAGGGGTGTAGGTCTTCTCTGAGAGTGGTGGCAGAGCAGGGGCCTTCTCCTTCGAGAGCCGATCAAAGACATTTTTCTTGGCCGGGGCCTCCTTCACCTCCAGGGGGTTGGTCCGGCCTTTACGATCTCCGATCTCCCGATCTGACTCTTTCTTTAGGCGACCCGCCTCCTCCGCGTTGGCAGCCTCGTGAGCCCTGCGTAGGAGCTCTTCCAGGTTTACGGGAGGCTTCTTGGCCAGATCGTAGAAGAGCTCCTCCACCCTGAGCCCGTTCGTGAAGGCGGCCATCACCACTTTTTCGTCCTTGTCCCTGACCTGCAAGCTCTCCGCGTTGAAGCGGGTCATGAAATTCCTCAGCGACTCGTCGGGCCTTTGCCTGATGGACATCAGGTGGGTTGCGTTTCTCGCGTAAACCTTCGAGGAGACGAACTGGGCTGCAAACTGCCGGGCCAGCTCGGGAAAGCTCCGTATAGATCCCGGTTTCAGTCCCTGGAACCAGAGCCGCGCCTTCCCCTTTAGGAACATAGGGAAGGTCTTGCAGCGGACCTCATCCGCGGCGGTTTGCATGCGCATATGCGTCAGGAATACCGAGAGGTGGTCCTCCGGGTCTGTAGAGGCATCGTACATCTCGATGCTCGGAATCTTGAACCTCCGGGGTAGGGGGTAGTCCTCTATCTCCCGGGTAAAGGGCGAGGTTGCATAGTTATCTTCGTATGACCGGGGCCTCAAGATCTGCTCGAGTTCATCCCGAGCAGGGTCCGGATGATCGCGGGGCCGGCTTTTGACAGACCGAGCAGGGGAACGCTCGAACCCATTCCGTGTGGGCTTCCTCGGAGAGGGGTCTCTGGGTTGGCTCCTCGCGGACCTGTCGCGGGAATACCTCTCGCTGTCCTCAACCACCGAGGCTCGGGGGCGGGGAGGAGTCCGGGGTCGCTTCCTCCTAGGGGGCTGGTCACGCGAGTCATCCTCTGAAGGATCAGTGGGTAAATCCTTCTCCTTTCCCTTGGCCTTGGAGGTCTGTGCACCTCCAGCCCCCTCTCCCTGCTTGGCCTGCCGAATTATATCCTCCAGCATGGGGAGATTCTCCGTCACGAACTGGAAGATCTGCTGCCTCCGTTCCCCTGAAAGGGCCGAGCCACCGACGCCCTGGGACGCCCCGGCCTCTTTCCGCTGGGACCTCTCACCGCCCTCAGGGCCGGCGCTCTCTGCCGTACGCTTGGATCGCGTCCGGGCCATCAACACAATCTTACTTACCTTACGGTTCCCACAGACGGCGCCAACTGAAGAAGCGCAGACGCTTCCCCGAGGAGAGCTGACCTGATCAGCTCGGGGTGTCGATGGGAGAGCTGATCCAAGACCTGCAAAACAGAGAAGATGAGCTAACAGAGGGGGCCCGAGGGTGGTCCCCGAGGGCGCTCCGACGGCCAAGTTAGTTTTCCGGTGAGTAGGGTTCACGGGAAGTAGCAACTGTCCAGAGTTAATTGCCAATAATCAGCGTCCCTTGTACAGTGGATGTGTGCTATTATTTATACCTGCGAGGGAGTCCGACCTCCGCACGACGCGGGACTTGCCCGGTATAGATAGTATCCCGCACTCGGGGGGGGGACTTCCTCCGACCTCTTCGGGATGGACCTTCGCCTCCCCTGGGAGCCCTAGTCGGTACGGCCCGGGGCTGCTCCCAGGGGTCTGAGGGCCAAGGCCCAGCTCGGCCATTCCTGGGCTGCCACGTGTCTGGGCCCGGAACGGGGCCTCTGCACCTCCATTAGGGGATGTAACGAATCTCCTTCCCCGTTTATTTGCCAAATATTTAATATCAAAGGGCTCCTTAAGAAATAGAAAGAAAAGGACTACCAATGGACTCAACCGCGTAATGATAGTTAGTAGTCCTCATGAGAAGAAAGAACCATGGATAGAGGTGTAAATTCTTTGTTTTTTTAAAAGAGGCCACGAAGAATGAAAGGCTTGATTGTAAAGGTTTCAAATTTATTTTAATTTTTATTCTGTTATTTGGGTGAAAGAGGAGCGGGCTTCAGCTTTGTGACACATTTATAATATCTATATGTATTGCAAGGAAGATTTTAGTGGAGGTCTTTTTTTAAAATGTTTTTCAAATTTCCGTACTCTTTTTTTTTTAGATTTTTTAATTTATTTTAATACATTAAATTCAATTAAAAAGTTTGAAATCATGTTATTTTTACAACTCAATTCTATACAATTCAAATTTAAAATTTAATTTTTTTTCTATTTCAAATGAATGTTTAATAAATCATTTATAATCGCAAGCTGAGCCAATTTCTTAAAAGACGCGGTAAACGAATACGACCTGAATGCGACCGAATTCCTTGGGACCGACGATTTGAACTTTGAAGTCTATTGAGACCTGAGACTTTGGGCCGAACTCCAACGATTAAGGTTGTGTTTGGATTGCATTTTCCGTCATTTTTCATGGAAAAATTACTGTAACGATTTGATATATGTGAGGGAAAAAGGTGATAGGGAAATGTGATCACGGAAAACGATAATATTTTCCGACGGAAACAAGCAATCCAAGTAAGACCTAAGATTTCAGCGTATTTGGCTGGCTTACAAAGGTTTTTTTTTTTTAGTTGTTGTTAATACTGACAACAGGGGGCTGTAAATGCTGATATAACAAACATAAATACCAATAAGATGAAAAGCATAATAAATATTTCTGACACATCAGGATTGATGCTCTGCATTTAATTTTCATCATTTAATTCAAAAATACTCCATCTCTACCCAAAAAAAAAAAAACACACACACACACACACACACTGCTGTCACGATAATCCCGATATAATAAAGTCAATAATCTACTAATAAAAACATGATTTCCAACTATTCTGGAGCAATTGGTTGTTTCGCTCAAGCAAGTGATATTAGCACAAACGTCATCCCAGAGCTTGAACATGATGAAGATGTGCCTATTTTACTGTTTTGCACAAAGATAATAATGCCTCTTTTTCTTTATATACAACATTATCATCTAGGTGAAAAATGACGTCAAAGCTTTTTGCTATATAATGTACTTGAGATTAAAAAAAAAGTTAAAAAGATAAAAAAGTAATTAAAAAACGTATTTGTCATCTAAGTAATTTTTTTTTTCAAATAATAACTTCTCCAAACACTAATTCACACGATGAATCATTAGCTTTTTTTGCCCCTGGAGAGATATGATATTTTAGCATGGAAAAAAATATAAAATATAATTACGATTAGACGACTTAAATGCTAAAGATAAAGATAAGGATGACCTACAATCTAGGGATGCTAGCAAGTCAAGCTGCTCGCGAGTATATTGTAGGGGTGCTAACAAGTCAAGTTGCTCGTGAACAGCTTGATCAAAAGCTCGAGTTCGAGCTCGAGCTACTCGTTAAATTTAACGAGTCGAGTTCGAACTCAAGAAATAAGTACTCGAGTGCTCGCCGAGCTTAATCGAGCTTTCATATTTTATTTATATTATATTATATATTATATATTTTTAAAAAAAATTATAGATTTATTTCAAAACTCGGGCTCGAGCTCGAGTAGCTCGGGCTTGATATTTACTCGAGCTCGAGTCCAAAATTTTTTACTCAATCGAGCTCGAGTAGTACAAATTTTGATCGAGTTTGAGCTCGAGTATGGTGCTACTCGAGTTCGACTCGCCTCGATAGCACCTCTACTACAATCTTAAGGTCATACTATTCATTTTGAAATTTCTTGTTGCCTACAATCTTAAGGTCATACTATTCATTTTGAAATTTCATGTTCAACTTAGTATAGCAATATTGTGTCCTAGTAGTTTTTTTTTTTTTTGTCGCAATTGTAACGTTTCTATAACTTAATCTATCTTAATTTAGGGGGAGGGGGAACCGATGGAAGTAGGAATTCCATCGGAGAAAGCTACTGAAAGCTGTCACATATAGTGACAATTTTTGGTGAGAAACAAAATGTAAACAATTCAACAACTTAACAGTTTGGTAAAACTGAAGCCTGAATTCTAAATTCTTAAAGTTAGTGTTAAAAGCATTACCTTTAAAGTTCAAACTCGTGGCATTAGCATGGAGTTGATTGGTCTTCGAAGTTACAGCATAAATTAATCTTTCTTAATCACCAAACATTAGATAATCTTGTGAATTCTTAACTGATTCCGTAAAGATCATTATTGCAATAACTTAAAATTTATTTGGCTGTAAAAGTTTTTTTTTAACTCCTACTAGATACGCAAAGGCAACTATTCATGTTCGAATTTTTGAAGTGCTTAATCATAGTGCAAGATCCTTTGAGTATAGTTCATGTAACACGACATTTAAATGAAAAGCTAAAGATACACCATCTGATCATGTCCAAAGGTATTTTAAAAAATATGCTCTAAATATTTTAATCAATCAAGATATTTACAAGATAGGCTAGTGTAATATTGGAACACCAGTCGAAAATGTATCTTTAGGTTGTGTTTGGATTGCATTTTCTAGGATTTTTTGTAGAAAAATTACTGTAGTGATTTGATGTATGTGAGAAAAAAAGGCAATAGGAAAATATGATCACGAAAAACGACGCAATTTTCCGGCAAAAAATGGCTGTCCAAACAAGGCCACATCTAAAAATAGTTTACTTTTTTTTTTTTGGTCCTTTCGTAAGCAAAAGTCCTGCACATGTTTTTAGTGGTTAAAATGAAACTATTTGTTTTCTTAAAAAAAAAAAAAAGAAAAAGGGAAAAGCAGTCAGTGTAGCTGTTTTCATTGTAAATGAGTGTTTCTATTTATTTTTCTCTTGATTCGAGTAGTTCTAGAACAAAGATTAACTAATCTGACATCGCACCCACTGGCCGAAGACCTTTCTCCTTCCAACTGTTTCAAATTGGATGAAAAGAATTAATCGCCCATACACAAGTTTCAGTAGACAGGCATTTGCCGGAGGAAGCTTCGTCGAGGTTAAGGAACTGGAAAACCCTATCCTTTGGGAAATAAGAGTAAACGACGGTCCAAAAGTTGCCCGGAGAAAATGGGTATTTGAGTCTTGACCACTTTCTCCTCACGTCCGGTCCAACAGTCTTTCTTGCCTAATGCGCTGATTATCTTGAATAATCCGAAAACGATACGTTTACGGCTTCCAACCCCATTACGGACTCCAATGCCATTTTGGCTTCTTTTTTTTTTTCTTCAAAACGACAGCACTTTATTAATATGCTAATCCGGGTACAAAGGCCCTTGCAATCTGCTTGTGCTATCTCAATTCTCAAGCGGCCAAACTGGGAAGTCATACTTCCATTCAGCAGTCTTTTTCAAGTTTATAGCAAATTTAATGCCATTTTGGTTTCTCGGAAGAAAATTCGTGTTTACACTTCACAGGTGTTATCAGCATTCAAGACGGCCTCTAAGTCGTCAAATTCTAACTAAGATTTAATCAAGCCGGTGGGGACACGATTGAAATCCCATTTTATTGCCCGTTTCCGAATTTCCACCCGTCATACTCGCGCACTAGTCGTCTACTTGTCTAGGTCCTCTTGGTAAAAGGCAAAAAATGGGGAAAAAAGGGCCTTTTAGCTACTAGGATAGCCACCATGCCAAAGGGCCTGGTGGTCACTACCAAGGCTTGTAAAATCGGGATTCTAC
Source organism: Coffea eugenioides (assembly GCF_003713205.1). NCBI lineage: Eukaryota > Viridiplantae > Streptophyta > Magnoliopsida > Gentianales > Rubiaceae > Coffea > Coffea eugenioides. Next base: position 10,187 of record NW_020861440.1, read on the forward strand.
GTAGGATCGATTTTAGTTTCACAGGATCGGATCATAGGATCGTAAGATCCTACCAAAAGCTCCTAATTGCAATTAAAGGTTGCAATTCTTTGATAAATTACAAATATACCACAAATATTTTCATTTACTTGCAAAATGTATTTTCATTTACTTGCAAAATGGAGCTTCGTAATTCACAAATTTATAAAAAAATTGTAGGATCGTACGATCCTACACGATCCTAACGATCCTGCTACGATTCTACACGATCCTACATAGATTAATATGATTTGCGACTCTGAATACGATCCGGATCGATTTTGGTTATCCGGATCGTAGGATCGTACGATCTGGATCGCGATTTTGACAACTATGGTCACTACCAAGTATTTAAGTCTTGTTTGGATTGCATTTTTCTGGATTTTTTGTAGAAAAATTACTGTAACGATTTGATGTATGTGAGGTAAAAAGGTGATAGGAAAATGTGTTTACGGAAAACATAGTAATTTTTTTCACGGAAAATGGCTGTCCAAATCTGTTTGGTAACTAACTAGATTATAATATTGAAGTGAAATATCGCACAAAAATGTGTTTATATATATATATATTTTAAAAATTACCTTTATTTGTGTATTTGGAGAACAAGAAAAATAAGTGAGAGAGAGAGAGAGAGAGTAATGAAACAATTCAAAGATGGCATTTAAATATGTATATTTGTGTGTAAAAAAGTGTGTGTACATGCATGTGTGTCTCTATGTGTGTAAAACATAAAGAAAACAAACGTATACCGCATGCGAGAATAGTATAAAAGTGTTTTATGTGTGTGAGATATATAATATATGTAATCAATTTAGAAGATTCAGTGAAAAATTTTCACTTAAAATTTTGTACACGAATTGATCAGTAGTTAATACATTAATTGATAAAGCATTTTTATTGTCAAACACGTTAAATCCAAAAGCTCTGAATGAATTAATTTTCCTCGCGTAGAGTTATCAAATAGGCCCTTAGTCTCTCTGTCCAAAAGAGTCACTGAATTACTTAGAATGAATTCAATGTATCCAGGTGCAACCAAACACAGCAGTTCACTATACAAATCTTATGAAATGTAAATTTAGTCGAGTTCATCCGTTAGTTTTTTATTTCACTATTTATGTGATGCTATTGAGTGATGATTCATGTGCATTGATCCTGCAACTGTAAGCTAGGGCAGTTTCCCTGTGCAAATTGCATAATTATCCCTCTTAATTTTGCAACCAAAAAAAATGGAGGAGTCCATGAATTCGACATGTGCTGGTGCAGCCCTTCTAACCCAAAGACGACGTGACCCAGACGGACCTTGATTATTCTCGTGGCTACTGCCCAAATTAATTGTACCAAACGTCATCGTCGCTTCCGTCACGTGACATCAACGATGATGTACATTTAGTTGAAATTCATTTGTGGAGTAATTTCCTGTTTTTCATTATTGCTTGTAAAGCAACTTTTGGCATTCTTCTGTAATGGAAAAATCAACTTAACACAAAATTCATTCTTTCTTCTCGCCATTTGTTGTATCCGGGATGTTTCCCCTTACTCGTCAGTCGTCACCTTTGTAAAAGTCATATTGTAAAAAGGTTTGTCAAATAAGTGCTAATGAATACTCGTAAAAAAAAAAAAAAATCCTAAGAATATGAGAGTTCTTGTGTTATTTTTTTTTGAAAAAAAAAATATCAATAAAGTCTCTAAATGTATAGAAGCAATAATTTGAGTGTATTTTTAAATTAGATTTGTTTGGCCACTTATTAATACAGCTAAAATTTATTTAATCTATCATGTATGTACACATACTAACAATTATTATTCTCTCTTGCATCGCATTATATATTTTTCTATTTAATTTTACCTATCCTTCATTATATTTATTTATTTTATTTTAAATAATTTAAATTTTAAAAATTATGATACTATATTTTAACGAGTACCCGATAGGCACCCGTTAAATAGACCTTTTTAAATTTTAAAATCATATACTCCCTCCGTCCCACTTTGATAGTCCTGTATTTCTTTTTCATCTGTCCTAAATTGTAGTCCACTTTCCAATTGAAGAATATAGTTGTATTTTCATTTTTCTAAAATACCCTTATTCAATGTAAGTAGTTGTTACTATAAAACTACCCCATTTAATGAGAGTTGATTCTTTTTTTACCATCAATTCAAGTTCCCGTAAAGTTGTAC
>NW_020861441.1:0-50403 GCF_003713205.1 Coffea eugenioides
ATTACAGATGAAGTTTGACAGATAATCATATACACGAATTCACAGGCTAACGTCATGTAGTAGCCATATATGGGTGCATCAAAAGAAAAGGGATACGTTGTCCCACACCCTGTTAACCCCGTCCGGTCTCTCACGTCACTTTCTATCCAACTAGATGTCCATTGGCCTCTTGAAATCATTCTAGCCAAACCAAGCCTGTTCATTTCCCAAAATGCGAATCTCAAATACTGAGCATCGCCTCAACGCTAGAGTACTCGAGCATGAGAATCCGAAATAAGACAATTCACATCTCGAGCTGGCCAGTCCCAAGAGTAAACTATTTACAATCGCAATTCCTGCCAGACGTACCTCTCTCTGATCCTCAAATACAACAAGAAAGTTAAGGCCTATCACATTCACAATTCAGAGCTTAGGCTCGAACGAGCACTTATTCCTTCATATCTATTCACCACTCAGTTCAGGCTCACTCCGCGCAGAGACCACGCGAAGCAGGCTCTGATACCAACTGTGACAGCCCCACTTTCCCCTTAGGCGAACCAGAGGGTTCAGCGGACCGCCTACCCAGCTCTCGCCGGGACTCAGTCGTTCACTCACACAAATCAGAAATAGAACCACAAGAAAGAGCAAAACGAGGATCCAAAACTTAAAACAAAACTTATATACATTGCTATCTCAAAAAGAAGTACACCGTCCGAGATACAAGTTCTGCAAGGACCATACAGCACCAGCCCGTGACCAAGCACGTGGGCGGCGAAACCAATCAAAACCAAAACTAGACTAGCCAGTCGAACAGACGCTATCGCCCTGTCGCCTTCCCTGTTAGGAAACAAAACTAAGGACGAGCATAAAGCTCAGTGAGTTCGAACATGAGATCACAGCCCTAAATCAAACAATAAGTCAAGAAACATTTACAACATTTACAATAAGTCACACATGAAAAGGATACGTTCGTTCATTCGTTCGTTCTCCTGTCATTCCCCTTATTCCTTCATTCGTTTGAAAATGCATTTTTCATTTATCACTAAAACCCTCGTTCGTTCGTTCGTTCATTTCATTCAACCCTTCCTGGACATTGGCCAGGCTCCACCAACCTCCACTAACCTACAAGGTAATACTCGAGTATACCATACGTTCACCTAAGTCACCAAATCGCCCGACCGAGTTCGCTTCTGGCTCGAGTCGATCAGTAAAAAGGGACAGGGCCCAGTTCAGCCAAAAGGCTTACATTCATGCACAAGTAACGTTCCAATTGTTCAATCTTTGAAAATTTCATATTTATTTAGGTCGAGTGCGATAAAGTACACACTCGCCTAGAAAACTCATTTTGGAAATCAATAAAAGCACTTAACACGTTATCAAACAATAATACAAGTCATGAAGTCAAGCAAATACAACAAACAAGGAACATTCACCGAATTATGCAAAATAACGTCCAAAATGTCCTATCGGATCTTACCCTCGGTCACCGAGAAAACCTATGATTCGACCAGAAAGAATATTACAATTCATCTAGCAAAACAAGTAAGTGGAATCAAGGAACTCGACTAGTTACGAGTAAAACGGATAAATGTGACTTTAAAGTGAAAATAAAGTCATTTGGATCTGTGGACGGAAACAACTAGGGTGTCATAAACCAAACTCAAAGGGTTATAATAGTTCCAATGGAAAACACTTGAATCAAAGTCAAGTCGGAATCCAACTAGATAGGCTCAGAAATATTATTTTTCGGAATCGTTTATGTGGTTCAAAGTCAATATACATTCAAGTAAGCATAATAAGACTCGATTACAAGTCACAAACCAAATCCACCTGCTACCAAAACAAGCCTTCACTAGCACGTATAAGTACTAAAATAAACTAGGGAAAGTCCGAAAATGAAGTTTAAACCTTAAAACCTAAAAACAGTTTTGACGTCATTTAGCGTATTGGCCGCAACCGGCACTACGATTATCGGATGGAGGTTAAAGATACACCATTTTGAAGCTAACAGAAAGGCCTACAATGTTGAAGAAGGCCACTCAGTCCAGTTTGTAGTGCAACTAGGTCAAAATTGAAATATACGAAACCAGAATCTCACAAACAGGTTGGCTAACCGCACAATTGTTAAACAGCAACAGCTCAGGCTACCGAAGTCCGATTGAAGTGTATCTTATGGTGTTTCAAAGCTAAAACACAACCCTGCATTTCTTATAAAGACCTCCAAGTCCAAATCATGCATTTTCATGATCAAAAATGGAAAACTACACGAAAACAGAATTCTGGGCGCGAAACAGGTTTCATGGACAGTCAAGGGTATTTCGGTCATTTCACATGTTACAGTGGTCGGAAATTTTGGAGGAAACTAGTTTATACTATTGGTTACAACTTTCATGTTTTGGCCAAAATCTACTTCGGTAAGGATCATGGTGAAAAGTCACGGTCAGATTGGGTGAAATGACAACCCTGTTCGCTGAACTCCTACCTAGATCAGTCTGGGTATTTCCGTCTTATCTCAGGTTACCGAGCTCGGATTGGGCTGAAAATTTACAGGAACTAGAAAACATCATTCTCTACAACTTTCATGTTTTGTGCTAAGGCCAATTCGGCCTCTAACCTGGTCGAACAGAAACGGGCAGAACAGGGGTTAGTGAAACCCTAATCTGGAATCTTTGCCCCAAACCAGAATTTTTGTACAATCTATCACATCCAACATATCTCAACTTCATTTTACACTATAACTAACCAACAATCCATGACTAACCAACACCAAACATATGAAATCAGAAAAATCAAGCATAAAATACAAATTCATCAATCTCCACCAAAAATCATAAAATCTTCCACTAAAACATCTCTTTAGCCATCACAAGTCATGAATTCACCATTATTGAAAACAAACAATGGATATTTACACACCATACCTTGATAACTCACAAAAGGTAGTAGCTTAGGTCTCTTGCTTCCAAAACAACTCCACCAACTTCCTCAATCCTACCTAGCTAGAGGTTTTTATGGAATAATCTCAAGATTAATCGGTTGGATTGCAAGATTTAGGCAAGATTAGAAGCAAAAGGTTGAGAGTTTTCTTTTCTTGTCTTCTTGAGAGAGAGAGAGTCGGCCAAAGGCTTGCAAAATTGGGTGATTTTTGGGTCAAAATTGGGTATTAGTAAAGGTAAGAAATAATGGTCAAAGTCCAAGCTCGAATGAAAAAGTGACACGTGGCACCTTGTAAGTTTAACACTTATCCTTTTGTCTCTCCATCATTAACCATCTAAGCAACCTCTAATTATCTCTTAACATCTAGCAAATTAATCCCAGTACACAAAACTTAACCTAATTGGCCCAATTTTACCGAACTTACTGCACTAGCGGGTCCCACGCCCGGTATACGCTCCAAAAATCTCATGAACTAAATCATACTAGAAAATAATTTAAAAAACTTTGGTCATAAAATTATCTAGAAAATTTTTCTAATAAAGAAAATGCATAAGAAGTGTGCAAATAAATAAAATAAAACCTAGAAAATAAGAACTTTTACGGGTTCTCACATAAATTTGTACGGATTATGGTGAATAAACACAGCCAAAAAGACTGAACTGTCTACGCGGAACACTGGAATACAACCTAGGGCAGTGAGGGTATTTTGGTCTTTTCATAGGCTATGTTGCTCCGATTGAGCTGAAATTTTGTAGGCAACTATAAGATACCATTCGCTACAACTTTCATGTTTTATGCCAAGCCTAATTCGGCCTCTAACCACACGAACTGGAACCGGACAGAACAAGGTGAAATTTTTCCAGAAATCTGGAATTTTTTATTTCAATGATAACTTTCTTCATTTCTTACCTCACTTGCTACCAAAACCCCCTATACAATCTTGGATACAACATATACTAATCATACATCAAGTTTGGCAGCAATTCATCAAATCCTAATTCATGTATCCACAAGAAAGAATAACACCCAAGACATGATAACAACCAATATTCACCACAAATTTGAGATGCTAAGCTAAATGAAACAAGATTAAGAGTAAGTGTGATGGCCCCACCTCCCCCTAAGGCGAACCAAAGGGTTCGGCGGGTCGCCTGCCCAACTCTCGCCGGGACTCAGTCGTTCACCACAGTCCTCACTTAAAATCTGAATAAATCACAAGAATAAATAGGGCAACGATCCAAAACTTAAAGCGAAACTTATATACATTGCCATCCCCAAAAGGGAGTATAAGGATCGAATATATAAAGGTTCTCAATCCTTCATACGTGCAGCCCATGCCAAGCACTAGGGCGAGAACCATTACAAAGAAAACCAAATGAACTAGACTAGGCTAGTCTATGCTTTCATCCTGCTCGCCGTCCCCTGTTAAGGAAAACAAAACTAAAGGAGTGAGCAAAAAACTCAGTGAGGTTCCGAACACATAGACATATAATCAATTCAATACGTTAAACATGGAGTATCAATAATTCAAGAAATTTTTACAATGGAAAGCGATAGTAGCACATTCATTAAAAGGATACGGGCTCACATGGAGCTATTCGTTCGTTCGTTCGTTCCCCTGACATTTCCCCTTATTCCTCCAATTATTTGAAAATTTCCTTTTTGAGAAGTAAACCCTCGTGCCTTCGTTCGTTCATTCATCCCCTTCCGGACTACAAGGTAATACTCGAGTATACCAAATTCACCCAAGGTCACCATATCGCCCGACCGAATCCGCTTCTGGCTCGAGTCGATCGGTAACGAAGGGCAGGGCCCAGTTCAGCCAAACGGCTTACATTCATGCGCAACTAGCATTTAATCATTAATCATTGAAAATTTCACATTTATTTAAGTCGAGTGCGATAAAGTACACACTTGCCTAGAAAACTCGTTTTAACAATCATTGAAAGCACTTAACACATTATCAATCAATAATAACAAGCCAATAAGTCAAGGAATATAGCAAACAAGGAACACACACCTAGTTATGCAAAATAACGTGCAAAATATCCTTCCGGATTTTACCCTTAGTCACCAATGAAACCTAAGATTGAACAAGAGAACATATTACAGTTTATCGAGCAAAACATTTAAGGGGAAACGAAGAAACCTGACTAATTAGGAGTAAAACGTGTAAAGATAACTTTCAAGTAAAAAGAGGGTTGTTTGGACCCAAGGATGAAAATAACTAGGGTTTCAAAATCAATCGCAAAACCAAGGTCAAAAGGCTTATAGAATTCCAACGGAAAACATTTGACTAACGACAAATCAAAAGACAAATAGATAGGCTAAGAAAATATTCTTTCGGAATCGTAAAGAATCGTTTGTATGACTAAAAGTCACTATATATTCAAGTAGAGGTTATATAACAAGGGTTTTGATGAAAATCATATGGAAAAGGAAGACTCTTAAAACCGTACTTGAAAGTAGTTCACTTGTGGCCGATAAAACCCTAACTCATACTTCTATATTTTGGGTACGGAGTAAGTAAAATTTGGCGTTTCAAATTGAAGAGGTATCATGTTTTGGAATGGTAAAACGGTCATAGTATTTGCCAAACGAAAATATACAAATTCAAATAGAAACTTAGCCCTCGGGCGAAAATTTGGGCAGCATGCCCTTTGTATTTACCTAATTTTCCAGCCATTTTGGCTTCATTATGTTTCTCATTGAAGCCCAAGTTTATACACAACACAAGTGCATTTCAATAGCCGTTCCATAGGCTCAAGACAATACAAGGACATAAATCAACTCATAACAAATGCGGAAATGAAGTTTACAAAAACACAGATTTGATAGGGTTTTACGGAATGGGCACATCCGAGGCTACGCTTATCAGATTGAGGTGAAACTTATACCATTTCGAAGCTAAGACAGGGGGATACAAGATTGAAGAAGGTCACTCAGTCCAGTTTGTAGTGCAACTAGGTCAAAAGATCAGTATACCAAACCAGCACCGTCAAAACAGGTTTACAAACCGCATTCTGGCTCAAATATCATAAGTCAGGCTCCCTAAGTCCAAATCAAGTGATTCCAAAGCCATTTGAAAGATAAGGTACAAATCTACATTTCTTAAGAAGGCATCAATAATAAAATCAAAAGTATTCCCAACCAAATTAACCAATTACAGAAGCAATTATCAAGTTCGGGTAGAAACAGTGCAGCATTGGTATTTCAGTCTTTTCACAGGTTACGTTTCTCCGATTGAGCTGAAATTTTGTAGGCACCTAAAAAATACCATTCTATACAACTTTTATGTTTTATGTAAAGCCTAATTCGGCCTATAACATGGTACAATAATACCGGACAGAATAGAGCTGAAATTTTCCAGAATCTGAAATTTTGGTTTTCAATTGAACTTTCTTCCTTTCCTTGTTCCAATCACTACCAAAGCCCCTTATATAATCTTATATACAACATATACTAACCATACAACAATTTTAGGCAGAAAATCATCAAACCCTAACTTGCATATATCATCCAAAATCATCACAACAACTTGTATAACTTGTAGTCTAATCAAAACATGAGCTAGATAACATCTTCAATCAAAAATTAAAAGAACAAGAACCATGATCAGATCTTATACCTCAAAGACAAAGCTTGAAAGAGTGATACTTCACCTCCTTTGGAAATTTTTAGTTCCCCTAGCTTTCCAAGCCCACAACTCACTCTTTAATCGGTTTAGAATTTTGATTCCTCACTTAGATGGTGCAAATCAAGAAGAAAATTGTTTTCTCTTGCTCCCCCTTTCTCTCTCTCTTGTCTCGGCCAAGCTCAAGGAAAAATGAAGAAGAAAGGCTGCTCTATGGTGATTAAAAGGCAAGAAGATTAGGATTAGTCTAAGCCACAAGTTTTGCCAACACTTGGATCAACCACAACCACAAAATTTTCTCTTTCTTCTCCTTGCATTTTTGGCCACAAATTTCAGTCAAAGGCAGCTGGAATTGAGGGGATATTTTCTCAAGTATCAATGAGCTCATGTGGTAAGAAAGTGGTGGTCCAGTGGTGCGTTCAATCGGTAGTGCGCGGTACACGTCGGTTCGCACCGTTTTTCCTTAAATCACACGTACTAGGGTTTTTACTTCCTATTCACTAACCTTATATCACTGCTCCTAATCACATATTATTTCTCACTTAAAAGTCATTTTTAATCACCAAATTTGATCCTTGCTCCGTACCGAAAATTCATCCGGCGAAAAATCGCGAAAACCCTAATTTGCTCTAGTCTTGAAACCGAAAAGTGAAACCCTACTTTCTAGGTTCATTTGCACTTATTATGGAATTACTGGGTAGTAGGCTATAATAAATGAATAATTTCTCAATAAAAAAGCATTTTTGAGAAAAATATAAGAAATTTGCGAGTCCTCACACTCTCTCCCCCTTAAAAGAATTTCGACTTCGAAATTCATACCTTCCGTCGCCTCGGAGGACCCCAGAACTTGGTGCTGATCTACAACATAAACTTGTGTTGATACTTTTGTTCGGTTTCCTCTTTCATGAGTTTGTTTCAGTTTGGTTCCTTCCACTTGTTGAGTACTACCCTCTCGTGGCTGTTTCTTCGTGCAATTGCTAAGTTGATGATTGCTACTCCCACAAATCAAACATTTTCCCCCTTTCCGCCAGTAATCATTCTCAGTGTGATTTGCCTTTCCACAGTATCCACAGGCCAATCGAGGAGCTACTGTTGGATCTTCTCGAGAAATGTCCTTTGATCCGATCTGACTTCCTTCCATGGACCTTTCATCTAATGCTCTTAATGTCCAGGGTGGGCGAGGTGAATGGTTCACTTTTTGCACTTTGGAGAGCATTATCTTTTCTCCGGATTCCTCAGGTATACTGCTGGATGTATCTCTTTTCCGCGTTTGACAGGCTTTTGCTTGGGCTTTCACATCCTCAATTCTTTGGGCCTTCTCAAGAGCCTCTGTAAACGTATTAACTTGAACTGCCGCTAATGCCTCCTGGATTTTCAAATTTAGCCCTTGTATAAATCGTCTTATTCTCCGTCGCTCCGTAACCACCAATTCGGAAGCGTATTTAGACAGTCTAGTAAATTTGGTCTCATATTCGGCCACACTTAGGGTTCCCTGACGCAACCCAATAAATTCGTCCTCTCTCCTTTCTTGGACTAAAGGTGGGAGATACTTTTCGTTAAATTTCCTTACAAAGTTCGCCCATGTCCATACCGTCTGTTCTCTTTCCCACTTGGCCTTAATTACATTCCACCACGCGCGGGCTGGTCCTTCGAATTGAAATACAGCAAAATTTACTTGTCTTTGCTCCGTGTAATTCAAAGCCGCAAAGATATTAATCATTGCCTCCAACCACTGCTCAGTTATATCCGGATCAGGCCCTCCTTGAAATTTCGTAGATAGAAACTTTTGGAACCTCTCAAGAGCCTTATCCTCTCCGATCTCAGGATTCCGGGGTTGATTCACTGGCATTTGACGTTGTTGATCTACCAGTCGCGCCAGGATATTGGTCATTTGTTGCATCGTCGTCGCCATTTGATCTCCAGCCTCAACCCTCGGTCCCTGTTCTTGCTCGGCCACTGTTTCTCTTTCTTCTCTCGGTTCTTGAGCTTGCCTTGCTCCACGGCCACGACTAGCTCCACGTCCAAGACTACGTCTCCCGTCCATATATATGTTTTCCCTCTCTCTTTTCTTTTCTTTTACCCCAAAAGGTAATTTAACAAATAAACACAGTAAATTGACTACAGTAACAAATTCTAGCATTCCAAATACACAAATAAATAAATACGCACATAACACGCCATATCAAGAAGACGGATAAGCAAATACACAAATACATATCAAGTTGGACAGATAACCATGTACACACAGGTATACTAACGTCATGTAGTACCAATATACAGGTAAATCAAAATGAAAAGGTGAAGTCGTTCAGCCCGTCCGGTCTCTCACGTCACTTACTATCCAAACTAGATGTCCCTGACCTCTTGTGCTCATTCTAGTCAGACAAAGCCTGTTCATGTTCCCAAAATGCAAGTCTCAAGTACTTAGCAACGCCGCAACTCTAGAGTACACAGGTACGAGAATCCGAAATAAGATAATTCTCATCTCGAGCTGCAGTCCCAAGAGTAAACTATCTACAATCGGAATTCCTACCTGACATACCTATCTATGGTCCTCAGATACCATGATAAAGATTTAAGGTCTATAACATTCGCAATTCATAGTTTCACTTAGTCCCTCATACTTATTCACCACTTAGTCCAGGGTCACTCCGCGCAGAGACCACGCGAAGCAGCTATAGGTTTTATCCCTCAATCGCTTAACTTTCAAGTCAAATCGAATCCCACAGTCTGGCATCCTAAATTTCAAGCCTAGGATACACTTCAGAGATCTGAAACTTAAGCTCTGATACCACCTGTGACGGCCCCACCTCCCCCTAAGGCGATCCAAAGGGTTCGGCGGGTCGCCTGCCCAGCTCTCGCCGGGACTCAGTTGTTCACCACAGTCCTCACTTAAAATCTGAATAAATCACAAGAATAAATAGGGCAACGATCCAAAACTTAAAGCGAAACTTATATACATTGCCATCCCTAAAAGGGAGTATAAGGATCGAATATATAAAGGTTCTCAATCCTTCATACGTCCAGCCCGGACCAAGCACTAGGGCGAGAACCATTACAAAGAAAACCAAAAGAACTAGACTAGGCTAGTCTATGCTTTCATCCTGCTCGCCGTCCCCTGTTAAGGAAAATAAAACTAAAGGGGTGAGCTAAAAGCTCAGTGAGGTTCTGAACAAATAGACAGATAATCAATTCAATACGTTAAACATGGAGTATCAATAATTCAAGAACTTTTTACAAAGGAAAGCGATAGTAGCCCATTCATTAAAAGGATACGGGCTCACATGGAGCTATTCGTTCGTTCGTTCGTTCCCCTGACATTTCCCCTTCCAATTTTTTGAAAATTTCCTTTTTGAGAAGTAAACCCTCGTGCCTTCGTTCGTTCATTCATCCCCTTCCGGACGTTGATCGGACTCCACCCATCCGGACGTTGGCCGGACTCCACCCATCCGGACGTAGCCGGACTACAAGGTAATACTCGAGTATACCAAATTCACCTAAGGTCACCATATCGCCCGACCGAGTCCGCTTCTGGCTCGAGTCGATCGGTAACGAAGGGCAGGGCCCAGTTCAGCCAAACGGCTTACATTCATGCGCAACTAGCATTTAATCATTAATCATTGAAAATTTCACATTTATTTAGGTCGAGTACGATAAAGTACACACTTGCCTAGAAAACTCGTTTTAACAATCATTGAAAGCACTTAACACATTAACAATCAATAATAACAAGCCAATAAGTCAACGAATATAGCAAACAAGGAACACTCACCTAGTTATGCAAACTAACGTGCAAAATATCCTTCCGGATTTTACCCTTAGTCACCAATGAAACCTAAGATTGAATAAGAGAACATATTACAGTTTATCGAGCAAAACATTTAAGGGGAAACGAAGAAACCTGACTAATTAGGAGTAAAACGTGTAAAGATAACTTTCAAGTAAAAAGAGGGTTGTTTGGACCCAAGGATGAAAATAACTAGGGTTTCAAAATCAATCGCAAAACCAAGCTCAAAAGGCTTATTGAATTCCAACGGAAAACATTTGACTAACGACAAATCAAAAGACAAATAGATAGGCTAAGAAAATATTCTTTCGGATTCGTAAAGAATCGTTTGTATGACTAAAAGTCACTATATATTTAAGTAGAGGTTATATAACAAGGGTTTTGACGAAAATCATATGGAAAAGGAAGACTCTTAAAACCGTACTTGAAAGTAGTTCACTTGTGACCGATAAAACCATAACTCGTACTTCTATATTTTGGGTACGGAGTAAGTAAACATTTGGCATTTCAAATTGAAGAGGTATCATGTTTTGGAATGGTAAAACGGTCATAGTATTTGCCAAACGAAAATATACAAATTCAAATAGAAACTTAGCCCTCGGGCGAAAATTTGGGCAGCACGCCCTTTGTATTTACCTAATTTTCCAGCCATTTTGGCTTCATTATTTTTCTCATTCAAGTCCAAGTTTATACACAACACAAATGCATTTCAATAGCCGTTCCATAGGCTCAAGACAATACAAGGACATAAATCAACTCATAACAAATGCGGAAATGAAGTTTACAAAAACACAGATTTGATAGGGTTTTACGGAATGGGCACATCCGAGGCTACGCTTATCAGATTGAGGTGAAACTTATACCATTTCGAAGCTAAGACAGGGGGATACAAGATTGAAGAAGGTCACTCAGTCCAGTTTGTAGTGCAACTAGGCCAAACGATCAGTATACCAAACCAGCACCGTCAAAACAGGTTTACAAACCGCATTCTGGCTCAAATATCATAAGTCAGGCTCCCTAAGTCCAAATCAAGTGATTCCAAAGCCATTTGAAATCTAAGATACAAGGATACATTTATTAAGAAGGCATCAATAACCAAATCAAAAGTATTCCCAACCAAATTAACCAATTACAGAAGCAATTATCAAGTTCGGGTAGAAACAGGGCAGCAGGGGTATTTCAGTCTTTTCACAGGCTACATTGCTCCGATTGAGCTGAAATTTTGTAGACACCTGTAAAATACAATTATATACAACTGTCTTGTTTTATGCCAAGCCTAATTCGGCCTCTAACATGGTGCAATAAAACCGGACATAATAGAGCTGAAAATTTCCAGAAATCTGAAATTTTGGTTTTCAATTGAACTTTCTTCCTTTCCTTGTTCCAACCACTACCAAAGCCCCTTATATAATCTTATATACAACATATACTAACCATACAACAAGTTTAGGCAGAAAATCATCAAACCCTAACTTGCATATATCATCCAAAATCATCACAACAACTTGTATAACTTGTAGTCTAATCAAAACATGAGCTAGATAACATCTTAAACCAAAAATTAAAAGAACAAGAACCATGATCAGATCTTATACCTCAAAGACAAAGCTTGAAAGAGTGATACTTCACCTCCTTTGGAAATTTTTAGTTCCCCTAGCTTCCCAAGCCCATAACTCACTCTTTAATCGGTTTAGAATTTTGATTCCTCACTTAGATGGTGCAAATCAAGAAGAAAATTATTTTCTCTTGCTCCCCCTTTCTCTCTCTCTTGTCTCGGCCAAGCTCACGGAAAAATGAAGAAGAAAGGCTGCTCTATGGTGATTAAAAGGCAAGAATATTAGGATTAGTCTAAGCCACATGTTTTGCCAACACTTGTATCAACCACAACCACAAAATTTTCTCTTTCTTCTCCTTGCATTTTTTGCCACAAATTTCAGTCAAAGGCAGCTGGAATTGAGGGGATATTTTTCTCAAGTATCAATGAGCTCATGTTGTGAGGACTCGTAAAAACTATTATTTTTTTAGCCTAATTTGTGGCTTAATAAATTATTTAATTGGATATTTGCCTCGAGGAATATTTTCTAGTCTTATTAGACCTAAATACATGGTAATATAACTTCGTTATATTTTTAAAGTAACTCATTTCATGAATTAATTTCCTGGAGCGCGTTTAGTAAAAACAGTGAATAGTGCTTGAAGATTTTATCCGCTTGAGAGTACAATAAGTTTGGAATATTGGAGACATGTACAATGGACCTAAATTCGGTATTTTAATGTTTAAATACTCAAGTGATAGTTATTAGTACTATCGTTATAAGAATTTCCCGGAGGTTTCGCGTTATAGCGTAAAAAATTGACGGTACGCGTTTTCACACGCGCGACTTTATTTGAGGGATTTTAGACCTTTATTTCGGGACAATTAAGATTGAATATTATCTACATGAATATAAATACATTGGAGGTTTAGTGCACTAGTGAACCAAACGCGCGAGAAAATCGAGCCTAATCGCGCCAAACGCACCCTAATGTGAGTTGACTAATGGGTGACTTGAGGCCACAAGTTAATGTCTTCTCTTGGAAGCTAAAATCTGATCACTCTCTCTCTCTCTTGAGCTTCAAACAGCCGGCCAGCTCCCTCCTCTCTCTAACTCATTTGCAACAAAATTTCTGCTCACTAATCTCACTCAAAACCACTCCAAATCATCTCCAAAATTAACCAAACTTGCACCACACCTAGCTTGACACTTGAGGATCATTTTGAGCTGCAAACAAGGGCTGGAAATCACGGTTTTTCTGGGGTAATAGAGGGCCGAAAATTCTGCTGAACATCAAACCCAAAGTAAGTGATGATCCACTCTTGAAAACTTGAAGTTTGGAAGCTATCTTACCTTGTTAAGTTCATGCATGCATTTGGTTAGCTTGTGTATGGTGTAAAAATGTGATAGTGGGCTCTTGGAATTCCCACACTTGGGTTATTGTTGCTGATGTGATGATTGATGGTGATTATATTGTTGGTTTAGTGGTTATAATGATGCATTAGTGGTGGGTAATTAGTAGAAACTTCATTGGGTGTAAGAAGCAAAAACTTCCGATTTTGCCCCTGCCATGTTCGGCCATTTCCAGGCCAATTTTTAATGGTTTAATGGCTTGAATTAGATGTTTATAGGATGTATTAGATGTGTGAAAAATTTCATTGGAAAATATTGAGGTTTGATTGAGCAAATGAATTTTTCTTGAGAAACTAGCAATCTGGAAAACTGTTCGCGTATGATTCTGACCAGTGGTAGTATTTTGGCTATAACTCTGTCCTCGGATGTCGAAATCATGTGCCGTTGGTGGCGTTGGAAACTAGACATTCCTGGCTTTAATTTGGTATATAATGAACGTTCTGATTCTTTGTGAGAAAGCCGAACCAAATGTTTTAAGTTCGCTGTCCTGTTGCTCTGTTCATCTGGAATGAAGTGTTCAGGCAGCAACTTGATGCCCGATTTTGAACCAGATTGGTGCCGAATTTGGAAATGATTTCTTCTGTGATATTTTACCCCTATGAACGTATTTTCCAACGGAATAAGCCATGCTCGATTTCGAGTTAAATTGACTGAGTTGTGACTGAAACAAGTGGACTGCTCTGTTTTGGAAAAACCCTAATGTTGGACTGGTTTGGAACAAGATATTGGAGTGAACTTGTTAATTGATGTTCTTGATACTAAACACTTACCAAAGGCATTATGGATGTTTCTTAGGCCTTTATTTCACAAATGAACCATGATTGTATAGTTTGCTTGATTAGACGTTTTGAATTAGGTAATGAAAGTCTCAAGGCAGATTGCCTTATAATTTTCCTGAACTTTGGTTGACTAATTAACTATCTTACCGAAAGTATTTTTCCCTGAATTTGATAGAGTGGTACCTTTCATATGGGAGTAAAATACTGCCAATTTTGGTACCAATCCAAGTTCGTTTCGATACCCAATTAAATTTCTAGTGTTGGAGGTTCAAAACTGGAAATTCTTCTTCAGTCTTGAATCTTCCTCAACTTGGGGCTACTATATCTTGGTGCTCGAAACTCCGTTTCTCAATCCGCTTGTTTTGTTATACTTTTGGATTGCAACACTATTTGATTTCCAAATTTCAAAGGTTAGTTCAAAACAAGTGAATTTTACTGAATTTCCAAAATTGGCCAAAAACCAACCTTGAAACTGTCTTAGTATTCTACAGCAGTAACTTTGATCCAACTTTTGAATACCTTCCATTTCGAATCATGGAAAAGTGTCTTCTAGAAACTTGTAGTACTCGGAATGTAGTTTCCAATGGTATCAAGCTTTCCAATTTTGGACCTACGTAGTGCAAGATACGATTTTCTAGAATTGACACCCAAAGCTAAAATTTGACAATTTCTTAGAAATGAGATTTTGGAAACTTGCTTCTTTTCTCGATACCGATTGAACATTTTGAACTCGATTTCATGAAAAATGTTAGTCTCTTTCTTTAGACTTTAAAACTTTACTCTTGAGCCTCGATTATTAATAATTAAGGCCCAATTCATGAATTCCCTTTAGATTGTACAACCTTCTTTGATAAGTAGGAGTTCTAAGTGATAGTGTATAATAGTTAATGGTTATTTGCTCAGGCGCTCAAGGGGACCTTCAAGAAGAACTCGAAGTGGACGCCTAGACACTTGTTTGAGTATTACTCTCTTGTTGCTATAGGTGAGTGTTCCATATAGGAATACGTAATTGGAATAAGTCTATGACATGCATAACCCATGATTATTAAGTGTTAAGTGCTATATGTTAAGTATTTACCACACTCATGCATATCTGAATAAGGTATACTTGAATTACTCGACATGAAATACCTGAAATATGTATATTTGAACTATTCGATATGAAATGCTTAAAGAGCATATTTATGTGATTACTTGAAATACTAGATATGAAATGTTTGGAGAGCATATCTACATGATGTGTTTAAATGATTAATTATGCTATGACAGCATAAGTCGGTTGGAGTGAATCTCCTCGACTCTTATGTGGAAAAAGTGAAAATCGGCCAATGGTGGCCTATTAAAATGACATATGTCTGCCAATTAACCGTAATTACCACCGTTTACCGTTTATCGTGTTTACTTACCGTTTTCTAATCCATTCGGCTACTTGCTTACTTGATTATCTGCTTACGTGATCACCAACTTACTTGATCACTTGATTATCATGAATCGCATGTTATATGAAGTTGTCCATCATTGTTAGGCGAGTGTGTACTTTACCTCACTCGACCTACTCAAATGATGAATTTTACCTTTTGCCGAATTACTTGATTACTTGTGCATGTTGTAAGCTCTAAGCTGAACTTGGGCCCTGCCTCGGTTACTGACCTACTCGAGCCAGGACTGGGCTCGGTCGGGTAGGTTGGAACCCTGGACAACCGTTTCGGTATACTCGAGTATTACCACTGGAGGGATAAGGTGATGGCCAGTCAAACCGAGGGGATCCGGAAGTCATAAGGTGCAGATGACCGACAGAGTTCCACTGGAACACCGTATCCTTCAATGTGTGTTTATTTTACATAATGATAACCGTTTTATGAAAACGTGCCATACCTATGATATGCTCAAATTACCTGTACAATGATTATTGCCTCATGATAACATGCCATTGTGTAACCTTGAACCATGCGTATGATATGCCCAACTTATTTGAATTATTTGAACTGTTAGAGTGTCTAGGAACCTCACTGGGCTGTGTAGCTCATACCACGTTGTGGATTTCTTTTACAGGGTTCGAGACCAAGGGTGCTCGTGAGTAGTACTAGATTGTTTTCTTTTGAAGACTTTAAGTTATATTATAACGGATGGCTATAGTACCCCTTTTCCATTGGGTTGTATTTAAGCTTGAAAGCTGCATAATTGTAAGTGTGAGATATTCGAAGTACTTTAATTATGTATTGAGGTTACTTAAAGTATTTCGAGCTTTTGAATGATCGATTGTAGTGAGTCCCGGCGAGAGCTGGGCAGGCGTCCCGCGGATACCCTTTGGTTCGCCTTAGGGAGAAGTGGGGGCGTCACACATGTGGTAAGAAAGTGGTGGTCCGGTGGTGCGTTCAATCGGTAGTGCGCGGTACACGTCGGTTCGCAACATTTTTCCTTAAATCACACGTACTAGGGTTTTTATTTCCTATTCACTAACCTTATATCACTGCTCCTAATCACATATTATTTCTCACTTAAAAGTCATTTTTAATCACCAAATTTGATCCTTGCTCCGTACCGAAAATTCATCCGGCGAAAAAACGCGAAAACCCTAATTTGCTCCAGTCTTGAAACCGAAAAGTGAAACCCTACTTTCTAGGTTCATTTGCACTTATTATGGAATTACTGGGTAGTAGGCTATAATAAATGAATAATTTCTGAAATAAAAAAGCATTTTTGAGAAAAATATAAGAAATTTGCGAGTCCTCACAGTAAGAAATGGGGAAATCATCATCCTTACCTTGCTTAGTGTCTACCAAGAGCAACCCTAGCTTTCCCCTTCAAAAAGTCACCAACACCTCACTAAACCAACACTCAAAGATAACTTTAATCGTTTTGTTTTCTTTGTTTCCTCACTTTGTGCCTAGATTTCAAGATGAAAATGGTGAACTCTCCTTGGTGTTTTCCTCTCTCTCTCTCTCTCAGCCAAGTAGCAGAAATAATGAAGGGAGAATGAACTAATTTGCAAGATAAGAAGGTAAGAAAACTAAGTTTAGTCAAAGCCACAAGTTGCCGACACTTGGCACCACCACAACTGTAGACACCAAAAATTTCATTGATTCAATCTTAAAATTTTATTTAGTTTTATTCATTCAATTTTGACTTTTTAGTCTTTTTATTATTATTATTTATTCTTGTTTCATATTTATTATTTTAATTGATTTAAGGTTGCAAATAATAATTGGTGTTCATTTTTATTTTTAATACATTAAAATTCATCATTTTCTTTTAAGAGCATTTTACACTAAAAAAGAAAAAAAAAGGAAAAAGAGCTCATGCACCCGAGAAGCATACAATCAAAACTCCTTTACATTTTCATCTGCAAATAACGCAGATACAAAATTTGGAGCTCCATTTTTTCTCTTCCGTTCGATCATTTGAACAACCAACCACTTGGTTTGATCTAAGGCCCAAAAGATCCCCAAGAAACTGATCTTTCATCAATACCATTGATGTGAGGGTTTTGGGGCCATGGACTCCTATAAAAGGAAAACAGCCGCAGCTAGACAAAAGGGGGGAGAGACAGAGAGTCTTGAGCGGTAGTCGGCGGCTAGGGTTGATGAAAAGAAAAGCTGCGGGCTTTGGGGAGAAGGAGCTAAGCAGAGTTGGCGGCTGTGGGGGTAGAGAGAAAAAACAAAAAGGCTACGGAGAGTTTCTGAGAGAGAAACCAGTGAGAGCTAGGTTTTGACAGACGGGGAGAAAGAGGACAACCAGGGAAAGTCTGATAGAGAGAGTGTGAAGAGAAGATGACGGCTGAGAGATAAGGGGCGGCTGAAAAAGGGTTGAGGGGCATGAGAAGAAAAGTTTCTAGAAGAGAACCGAGGGTTTAGAAAAAGGAAATCTGGAAAGGAAAAGCGCAGAGCAGCCACAACATCAGAGGGTATCCATACAAGACCTAAGCTTCCGTCGGCTTCAAGTGAAAAGGTGTCGGTCTCACAACTCGCCTACACCTACGCTTGTCTGGCCCTTCATGACGATGGCATCCCTGTCACTGCGGAGAAGATCACTACGTTGGTGAAAGATGCTAGCGTGACCATGGAATCCGACTGGCCTTTGCCAAGCGCTGTGAGAAGAGGAACGTCGAGGATCTTATCGTTGACGTTGGCTGCGGTGGTGGCGCTGCCGTTGCTGTCGCTGCCTCCTTTCTACTACCGCTACACCTGTTGCTGAGGGTACAGGTTCAAAGACAGTGGAACAGGTAACTTTCCACCCTTTTCTCTGCTCATTTCCGTCTCTAAATGGAGCCCAACATGCTAAGCTGAAACTTGGTTTTTGGTTCATTTTCTGGGTCTCTGCTAAATCAATATGCATCAACTGGAGCTTCGATCTGGTTGAAGTCCTAGTCTGGCTTGTTTTCTTTTCTTTTTTTGGTTTGGGTCTGTTCGCATATTGATTGACAAGTTTTCTGGCTTTCGGTTCTAAAAATGGATAATCTGTGCGATGTTGGATGCTGTGAAAATGAAAATGAATGTTCATCATCGTTTCATGGCCAAAGGGGAGGATGGGATGTACAAAAAATGAATTCTTTTTCCATTCCTTTGTTACTTTCTTCTTGCTGCCTTTTCACTCGTTTCGTTTCTAGCACTTGTTTCTTCAGAACTTATTTCTCATTTCTCAAAGGATGGGGAGCATTGTTGTTTAATGTTTTTATACCAGGGGCAAACCCATTTTATGATACTTGCTAGGCTTAATGCAAACTCATTTTCACAGATTGTATGATGCTCATTGTTGGGATCTTTGGATAGATAAATTTTGTTGCAAATTGTTGGGAAAATGAGATGGAGTTCAGTGGTATCTGGTTGGACGAATTTATGGTTTGTTCTTGTGAGTTTGCAAATGATTTGATGCTAGAGAGAGTTGCATGTTCCGTTTTCTGTTCTGAAGGTTCTTCTGTTGCTTGTTCGGGTGTTCAGTTTGTGTTTGGATGCATATATTTCGTGTATTTTGGGCCTGAATTTTGACAAAACAATAAGCATGCTCCTGTTGGAGATGAACTCAAGAAGAGTTGCAGAAAGATTTTCTTTTTTGTATCAGTTTGCTTTGCGCTTCAGCTTGCGCATGAATCTGCTGCAACAAACTAAGCTCGAAATTCTCAGCTGGTTGCAGCAGCATTTTTTCAGCAGCCCTCTCTGAGTTGTTTCATTGTCGGGGGTTTGTTTACCTTTTTTGGGTTATGCAGTGGGTAGGGATTGAAGTGGTTCTTTGCAAAGGTTAAAATGTTTCCTTTCCCATTGCTTGTGTCCTCCCCTGCTTCACGCATTCCTGTCTTGTTGGCTGAAATGGGGTAGTTTAATGCACTCTCTTGATGTTAGTTGCTGGGCAGTTCATGCTAGAAGGATACGTAGGAAATTTTGTTGTTTGATTCAAGTTGGGTTTGACTGAAATAGCTAGCTTGCGGTTTGAGCATGTAATTTGATAAGCTGCTATAGTGAGCAAATAAAAATTGCAGAAGTTTTTTCTCATGTTATTTTGCTTGAAGCTGCATTAGTTTCATGTTTTTATTCCCGTAACAACTCACAAGTTGGTTTCATCACTTTGTTTGTACATTTAAAATCTTGTGTCAATGATGGTTGCTTTTCCTCTGGTTTGCTCACAAGCTGCAAAATCGCAGCAGAAAATAAGCAAAGAAGGCGTCGGTTTGCTAGAAATCTTCATTTGCATGCATGAACAATTTTCTGGAGTTTGCACTTTGCCCCAAGTCCTTGTGTCCCAGTTGAGTTTGATTGAAATAGTTGTCTTGTGCTTGAGAATGTGATTCGATAAGTTGCAATAAGGAGTAATGAAAGTTGCAGCAGAATGGGGCGAAGTAAAAAAAGAAGGAAAACTAGCTTCAGTTCTTGCCTTGAACTTTGGTTTGCATGCATGAAAATCTTCCCTTGTGTGCATGATAATTGATGAGAACCTGAAGTTGGTTTGTGGTTTGAGGAGTTGGTGAATTTATGTAGCATGAATTTGCTGAAGATTAGTAGAAGGAAGTGCAGCAAATTGTTGCAGAAGCCATCTTCGTAGCTTTTGCATGAATTTTGCATGGAAAATCTTCTAAGAATTGCACTTTGGCCCCTTGGCTTCCAGCCAATGCTGCTATGACCCAATCAATTGAATAATCTCCTCAATTTGGTCCTTGGTAGTTTTAATTTTTGCAACTTCATTGCTTGCTTGCTTCAATTAACTACCATGCTTTGTCAATTGCACTTAAGTCATGACTTTAGGGGCTTTACGATCAAGTGAGCTTTGTATTTGCGCATTTCTTTTAGTTTTTCTCAATTAAAGTGGTACCTTGACCTTTTATTGTTTTGAAGCCATTTTTCTTTCATTTGGACACCATTCCAAGAGAGGTATAACTTCTTTTATCTTTTTTGTCTCTCCCCTATGTGATCCAACTTGCTAAGTGAGAATTGCATGTTTACTTTGTTTTCCTTGCTTTTCCTTAATTCCTTTCATTTATTTCAATTACTTTTGCTTTTATTAAAGTCATTCTTTTATTTATGGGGTATGTGTACACCTCTTGGTTTGTAATAGATAGGGCTTGGAGAGCATTTTTGTCCATTTTTTCCCTTCCCCTTTTGTTTTAGTTAGCAAATGTAATAGGTTCATTAGATTGATTGCTTGCTTTCGTTGCTACGTGTTAATTTGCTTTATTAGGCTCTTGTATTTAGTCGAGCATGCTAAGTGTTATGTGCTACGTGTTTATAGGTGATTGGCATGTCTACTTGCTTTCTATAGTCATAGATGAATGTGATGGATGAATGCACGTCACCACACTAGTCTAACGCTAGTTGTGGCTCATTGTCCCGTTTTCCACTAGTCCAACGCTAGTAGGAATTCATAGATATGGGCTAGTCCAACACTAGACCCTTAGGGATTTCCCTCGCTAGTTCATACTTGCATGTTTCACTACATTTCATGCAGTTTTCTTAGTTTTATAGCATTTGGCATGCTCCTCCAATCCTTTCCCCTTCATTTTAGGCTTTTGCATCTTCATGCTAGTTATAGGGTACATTTGCCTGAGAGTCCCCTTTTGGTAAGGGAAACGAGCGAGTGTGGCTACAAAATAGCCTTAGCACGCTAGTTCTTCCTTCTAATCAAAGGGAAAATTAAAGTCGTGAAATTAGAAGTCATTCCCGTACCCGACTTGATGCATTCCTCTAGGTTCATGCACCTCCATTTTATCATATCACTTCCTTACTTTCTTTATCTACATTTTCTCACTACTTATATTTTTCTCACTCCACATGCCATGTTCACACACTTCTCTTCTTTCCCTATCACTTATTTATTTTCTACCTCATAAATTGCACCCAATTGCACTTATATGCATTTACTACTATTTATACCATATTTTCATCCACTTGCACACAAACACCTTCATTTTCTCAATTGGTACACATTGCACATTTCTTACATTTGCACACATTGCACTTTTTCTTACATTTGCACACATTGCACTTTTTCTTACATTTGCACACTTGCACTTACATTTGTATTTCTATCTTATTTTGCATTCCTCTTACATTTTTCACACTTGCACTCATATTTGGGTCTTCATTTGTATTACCCGTGACCTCTATGAGAGTTTTCCTTATTGGCCATCACAACTCATGTGATTGGGACCAAAAAACCTCATAAGAGACATTTTAGATTTAGGATTGCATTTTTGTCATGTCCATTAGTCGCATCCAACATGCAACGCATACTTTGAGTAGAAAAATTGGAAAAAGAAGGGCTAAGTCACGCAACTAGCTTTGGCTAGGGTAAGGGAGTGCCTTAGGCTTTGCCTTTGCCTTCTCCTTTATCAAATGTGACCCCCGATCCCTTTCTTTGGTTACGTAGACCTAAAAAGTTCTTTAAAAAGGGTTTGTCTGCTTTTCTTCCCAAAAATCACCTTTTTTGGGTGACTTGGTACACCCTAACTCTATACCAAGTGGCGACTCCATTTTCCATTCAAAAACCCTTTTTGAACTTTGTTTGGCCGAACCGTCGCATTTTCATGTCCCACGGCCTTTTATTTTCATTTTCACACACATTCACATACATATTCCACACACTACTTTCACACACTCAAAAAGTGGGGCGCGACAGTTGGCGACTCCACTGGGGACTTCCTAAGTGGGTCCAAGCATTTGATTTGGCTATTCTTTTCCCTTTTCTACCCTTTTTATGCATAGCATTTGGATATTAGGGTTGCATTTTCCATTTTAGGACTTTTTGCCTCGCGCGCATATCAAACTATTCCCTCACTCACGTATGTATGATTGGTTGTTTGGATGTATGTTGTACTTGTTTTATCTCTCGCTTTGCATTGCATTTGGGTGGGGGACATACCCTAGAGCCTCGCGTTGGTTCTTGATCCCTCCCCTCCAAACGAGCACTAGCATACGTGCATACGCTTTAATTTTTCACCCTTCATTTATTTTTCTTTTAGTGGCTTGTCACGCCACTCCACCCTATTAGGATTTTAGGCGACTCACTTGGACTTGTGATCGCGACACGATGTGTGCGTAGTTTGATCCGAGGGGTCACTCAATCTTTCATTTTAAGCTTTGGGTTCGTAGCCTTTAGCTTTTAGTGGAAAATTGAGGATTTTTGATAGATTCACTCATGACATGTAGCCGTGACACGATGTGTGCGTAGCAATGTCTGGGGAATCGCTCGAGCCACCGACAAAGAACCTTGGGATTGATGACCCTTGGTTTCCAAGTCTGAAGGCTCGGGGACCTAAAGTCTATCGAGTCTAGATGCATTAGTGAGCCAATACCTCATGCATCTATGATAGTTTACCTAGGGTAGAGTCTGCCTTGCCTTCTTAGGGACACTATTCACGAGGGGAGGGGTCCAACCCTTTTTTCCCTCCTATTGCTTTATTTCTTTGTACTGATTGCTTTATCTCGTTGCTACAATGTGTTATGTGTATTTATCTGGCTGAACTAACTTTTCTTGGTTTTGTGTCTCCATTGCATTCCTAAACCCTAGAAAATAAGAGGTCTGACATGACCTTCTTTTAGAATCTACCTTTGTAGATAGGCTATTGCACGTTTAAGAAATTTCGATATATTTTTCATATATTAATGCCATATCATTTTAGGCTTACCCTGGCAAATAAAGGGTCCCTTAGGTCATATTTCATTTCAAACCGCATGTTTTATCGCTTTAATAAACTGGCATCATGCATAAACCCTAGAAGGGAATGCCATTTAGGCGATCCCGTGCTAAGAATAAACTGCCCTGTGTCTCGGATATATAATCCAATGAGACTTGCACGTTTATATTTCCTGTACCATCCAAAGGGGTAGTGCACAAGGTAAGGTGGGATCCGATCATTTTCATGGGGCGATCTTTGGAA
Organism: Coffea eugenioides; assembly: GCF_003713205.1. Lineage (NCBI taxonomy): Eukaryota > Viridiplantae > Streptophyta > Magnoliopsida > Gentianales > Rubiaceae > Coffea > Coffea eugenioides. The sequence goes on from NW_020861441.1 coordinate 23,429, forward strand.
TATGAGCGTCTAACAATCACCTTTTGGCCACTTTATCAAAATTGGTAAAAATCCCTTGCAAAAAGGACATTAATTTGAAGAAATTCACAAATCATTCCTCGCTATTGAGACGATAAATAAACTGAGGCCAAAATTTGATTTTAGAAGGCTCATAGACTAATGCATCGCAATAAGCCGTTAATTCCATTCAGTCCATTGGATCATTTTATTCATCAATTTCATCTAGTCCATTTTATCAATTTGTGCATTTTTAGGGCAACCTAGTCGATTTCGAATTCATTTGACTAGTTTATCCATTTTAGGGCAATCTAGTCGATTTTTGAATAAGATCACCAATTTCATTCAATTCATTTGATTAGTTTACCCATTCTTGGGTCAACTCAATCAATTTTGAATAAATTCAAATCATCAGATTCGTTCAATTTCATTTGACCAGTTTACCCTTTTTAGGGTGATTTAGTCAATTTTCCGATCCATTTGACCAGTTTACCTATTTTTAGGGCAATTCGGTCGATTTTGAATAAATCATCCTTTCACTCGATCGGTTTGATCATTTGATTTCATTCAATTCATTTGATTAGTTTAATTCATTTTTAGGGTTATCCATTCACTTTCAATAAATAATCAAATTTCATTCAATGAATTTGACCATTTTACCCCTTTTGACACATCATGCGTCGATCAAAATAAACAATTCATTCGGACTTTGTCCCCATTTTAGGACGAATGTTTCTTCTCACTCCAAATTGGCCAAATTTTTCGAATCATTTTTCACTCAATCAATTGATCGGATTCATCAGGTATGGTATAGTGCCTACCCTAGAGGATCGCATTTTCATGCTAGGCCTACCCTTGGCATAAAAAGGGTTCCCCCATAGGACATGCATACCGATTTTTTATAGTCTTGATTACTAACTCAGGGTATTTTTCTTTTGTTTTCCCCCTTCCCCTGCATTCATAAAAATGTTTCAATAAGGTGGAAATATTTCTTCTATATCTGGTAACAATTTTGATCCGATAGAGTTTGAAAATTACAAGTATTACTTGATTCTTAGGCAGGCCATACAATGTGAATTCGAAAATTCATTTGAAAGCGCTGGTGCAAAACATCTAAGGGATTTCATTGCTCAAAGGAAAAGGGGATATTAAGAGAGAAAATGTGTATACATGTGCAAAGGAATTTTGTAGAATTGCTTTTAAATTTTTCAAACATTGGCAATAATGAAGCTTTTGTTCAGACAATTATTTGTTTTGTATAATACTCGTGTACATTTCATTCTTTATTGAGCTCATTAAGAGATCTCATGATGAATTTTAAGAAATAAGACTGAATTGAGAGTTTTTCAACCTCCAGCCTGAAAATTCGCAAGTGTATGCTTTCTAAAATCCTTGTGTACACTAGATTGGTGATCCGAGTTACACAATAAGAGTGCTCAAAATTAAAAGAGGTCACTCAGAAGGCCCATGAGATGCCTTTCTCCTTCACTTAACCCCAAAATAAAATCAGTCACATTGATTGATAAATTGCAAATTGGGGCAACTTTTGCTTGAAAATGTCCGCGGTGACAAATCCGATTCAATCACATCTAAGTGAAAGCAAAATGTGCATTATTCTTGTTTGTTTTGAAAATTTGGAATGATACTTCGGGCATTCGTTTCTCTATCTATACAAATTTTATCATTTGCTCTCCCATTTGAGCCTTTAAAAGAATAATTTTCGTTTCAAATAAGTGCCTTGATGATCACTACCCTACATTGAAAAATTTTCAAATATCAAAAAGGGGAATGGATTCTCAATGAGCATTTCGTTACTTTGGTTGTCATGAGGTGTAAGAACGATACTTTGGCCATCGTTTCTACAACCTAAACACTATTTATCCCTTGCATCCTCATTTGAGCTAAAATTGGTGGTTCTTTTCAAAAGCACTTACGATCGCACCCCCACATTGGGGAGGGAGATTGGAGAATTTTCCAAAAAGGAGAAAAACAAAAATGCCAAAATTAAAAGAAAAGAGGGAATCACAAATTTGAGAAATTTGATTCTACTTGGGTTTCAATTTTGAAAAAGGAGAAAAGAGAGAAGGAGAAGAGAAAAAGGAAGGTTTTTTTTTTCCGCACGATTCGCCTATTTTTCACAGATATGAATGAACAAGGGTCTTCCTCAGTCAGTTAATTCAGATACATGCAAGAAGTTTCGCATTAATGAAAGTTTCCTTTCAGAGTTATTGTAAGGAACAGAATAAAAGTCAGGCCCTCTTCTTTTTCAATTAAACATTTTATCCCTAGTTATCCCTTTTGAACCTTCAGAATAAAATACTTCATTTGGCAACCTCTGAGAATCGCAAACCCCACACTGGGGCAAGTTTGAGTTGAAAAGGAAAGAGTTTCAAGGAGTGAAAAGTGATAATGCAACAAAATCAAAAGACAAAAGAAGAAAAGAAAACCTCAGTTCAAAAATAACTGGGGCAAATTTTGTGAAAGTTCAAAAAATGGCAGAAGACTGAAAAATCAAAGAAGAAAGAAAATGAAAGAAAAGAGCCTCAACTGAGAATAAACTGTGGCAAGCTTTGATTTAACCCTAAAATAGGGTTGGCACAACAATGCGATCTCAGATTCTTCAAACCGCTTTTGAAATCCGCTTTCAAGCCTTAACTTTTCTAAGCACCCCACCTGACCCCATTACAAAAGCCGAAAGTCCTGACTTCTGTTCTTTGCAATGGCCCTGTCAAGGAAATTTCTGATGCCGAAAATTTTAGCTGTATTTCTGAATTGCTTGGGTATGGGGTTGACGCTACTTACCATGTGAAAACCCACTAGGTCGAGGAAAGGAAAAGGAAGCAAAAGCAAAGCAAGAAAAGTAAATGCAAGAAAATTTGACGCTGAAGTCCCTGGTGAATGGGGAGAAAAATGGAAACAAAGTCTGAGATCTTTGAGTTCCAACGTAGGGGCAATTTTGGAAAAATGCGATCTTCGGTGCAAAGTCCCTGAAAGTCTTATTCTTTAACTATCGTGTTCAAGCCACATTACAAGCTCATAAAGTCCATCGTTGACTTATTCCTTCATGACAACCCAAAGTGAGGATTATGCTCATAAGAAAATCCACCAATCATTTGTGATCATAGGGGTATAACCAGTTTCGCATGCTTAGCTATAGTTTCTATCCATGTTGTTGCAAGCCTATAAAGCTCATATGTGGACTATGTTTTCTTAAGAAATAAGGGTGACAAACTCTTTGCTTTCACTAAGATGTGATATTGAATGGATTACATACAATTTTGGGCGCAAGAATGAGACAAATCCTGACCTCTCATTTTCCTTAGCCACCTCAGAGTCAGAAATAAAGTCACTTGATTGGTCCTGAAAGATGAGCCAACAGGAAATGGTGACCCATTACCCAAAATACAGATGCTAAAGGTGAGGAAGAAATCTTCTGTAACTTGGTATTATTTCAAGAAACTCATCATGAAATTTTCTTTTTGGAAACATAGTTTCTTACAGTGTTCAAATAAATGGAAAGCCATCCAAACAAGTTTTTGCAATTAAATGGCCCATACTGGGGCAAAATTTTGTTTATAAGATTTCGTGAAAACAAGCCCACACAGGGGCAAATATTTGTGTAGTCCAATTGAGGATTTCGTCCAAGAATCAAATAATGCATTTTTCAAATCAATCACGCTGCTCTTTTCATGGAAATTTGAGTGCATGTCATATTTTGGTAAGCCCCTGTGCAGGTATTCGTAGTCGAAATCGACGAAAGAGCATCTGGTGATGTGGAAGGCCGATGCCGAAGAAAGAGAAGAAAGAAGGGAAAAGAGCCTTACACTGGGGCAAATTATTTTTGAAAAGATTCTCTTGGAAAAAAAAAATCAAGTTTAACTTGTTTCTCGACAAATCTTTTTGAAAAATCACGTTGAGCTTCGTTTTCGTGCCACCAACATCACAAAAATCACGTTGGGCCTGGACTTGGTGCCGCCAACATCACCAACATCACGTTGGGCCTGGACTTGGTGCTGCCAACATCGTAAAGATCACGTTGGGACCGGGTTTTATCCAGCCAACCTCGGCAGGACCGGGTTTTATCCCGCTGGCCGCTTATATCACGTTGGGACCGGATTTTATCCCGCCGACCTCGGCAGGACCGGGTTTTATCCCGCTGGCCGCTTATATCACGTTGGGACCGGGTTTTATCCCGCCGACCTCGGCAGGACCGGGTTTTATCCCGCTGGCCGCTTATAGCACGTTGGGACAGGGTTTTATCCCGCCACCTCGGCAGGACCGGGTTTTATCCCGCTGGCCCCGCTTATATCACGTTGGAACCGGGTTTTATCCTCGCGACCACGGCAGGTACCGGGTTTTATCCCGCTTGGGACAGCGGTTTTTATCGCGCGCCAAACCTCGGCAGGACCGGGGTTTTACCCGCTTGGGACCGGGTTTTATCCCGCCAACCTCGGCAGGACCGGGTTTTATCCCGCTGACCGTTTATATCACGTTGGGACTGGGTTTTATCCTGCCAACCTCGGCAGGACCGGGTTTTATCCCGCTGACCGCTTATATCATAGCAGGCTTGGGTTTAATCCCACTGACTGACCAGTTTGTCAAAGGCAGGCTCGGGTTCAATCCCACTGACCAATTCATCACTGGGGCAAAAATTTTGGATGATTTTTCAAGTAAATCTTATATAGTTTCTTCATACATACCAGCATTTCATTTTGCATGGCCACTAGCCGTGGGTCAGTCCCACTAGTGAGCATTTCATTTTTGCACTGCCGCTAGCCGTGGGTCAGTCCCACTAGTGAGCATTCCATTTTGCATCGCCACTAGCCGTGGGTCAGTCCCACTAGTAAGCATTTCATTTTGCATCGCCACTAGCCGTGGGTCAGTCCCACTAGTGAGCATTTTATTTTGCACTGCCGCTAGCCGTGGGTCAATCCCACTAGTGAGCATTTCATTTTCATTGCCGCTAGCCGTGGGTCAGTCCCACTAGGTGAAGACATTTCAATTTTGCATCGCCACTAGCCGTGGGTCAGTCCCACTAGTGAGCATTTCATTTTCATTGCCGCTAGCCGTGGGTCAATCCCACTAGTGAGCATTTCATTTTACATCGCCACTAGCCGTGGGTTAGTCCCACTAGTGTGCATTTCATTTCCATCGCCACTAGCCGTGGGTTAGTCCCACTAGTGAGCATTTTATTTTTCATCGCCACTAGCCGTGGGTCAGTCCCACTAGTGAGCATTCCATTTTGCACTGCCACTAGCCGTGGGTCAGTCCCACTAGTGAGCATTTCATTTTTATTGCCGCTAAACATGGGTCAGTCCCACTAGCGTGCATTTTGTTCGGGTCAGTCCCGTTTTAAATTCCTTGTTCGGGTTAGTCCCGTTTTAAATTTCTTGTTCGGGTCAGTCCCGTTTTAAATTCCTGGTTCCGGAGGTCAAGTCCCGTTTTTTCAAAATTTCTTGTTCCGGTCAGTCCGTTTTTAATTCCTGTTCGGGTCAGTCCGTTTTAAATTTCTTGTTCGGGTCAGTCCCGTTTTAAATTTCTTGTTCGGGTCAGTCCCGTTTTAAATTCCTGTTAGGGTCAGTCCCGTTTTAAATTCCTGTTCGGGCCAGTCCCGTTTTAAATTCCTGTTCGGGTCAGTCCCGTTTTAAATTTTTTGTTCAGATCAGTCCATTATAAATTTCTCGTCCCAGTTAATCTCATCAAAAGGGGCCCAGTCCCCATCGTTCGAGTCGTTCACAGCTAAATAACACAGGTAAGTATTTGGTGTCTACTTCTTTGTCTCAAGTTTTTTCAAAACTCAGACAAAGAGGGGCAAACTGTAGACACCAAAAATTTCATTGATTCAATCTTAAAATTTTATTTAGTTTTATTCATTCAATTTTGACTTTTTAGTCTTTTTATTATTATTATTTATTCTTGTTTCATATTTATTATTTTAATTGATTTAAGGTTGCAAATAATAATTGGTGTTCATTTTTATTTTTAATACATTAAAATTCATGCATTTTCTTTTAAGAGCATTTTACACTAAAAAAGAAAAAAAAAGGAAAAAGAGCTCATGCACCCGAGAAGCATACAATCAAAACACCTTTACATTTCCATCTGCAAATAACGCTAGATACAAAATTTGGAGCTCCATTTTTTTCTCTTCCGTTCGATCATTTGAACAACCAACCACTTGGTTTGATCTAAGGCCCAAAAGATCCCCAAGAAATTGATCTTTCATCAACACCATTGATGTGAGGGTTTTGGGTCCATGGACTCCTATAAAAGGAAAACAGCCGCAGCTAGACAAAAGGGGGGAGAGACAGAGAGTCTTGAGCGGTAGTCGGCGGCTAGGGTTGATGAAAAGAAAAGCTGCGGGCTTTGGGGAGAAGGAGCTAAGCAGAGTTGGCGGCTGTGGGGGTAGAGAGAAAAAACAGAAAGGCTACGGAGAGTTTCTGAGAGAGAAACCAGTGAGAGCTAGGTTTTGACAGACGGGGAGAAAGAGGACGACCAGGGAAAGTCTGATAGAGAGAGAGTGAAGAGAAGATGACGGCTGAGAGATAAGGGGCGGCTAAAAAAGGGTTGAGGGGCATGAGAAGAAAAGTTTCGAGAAGAGAACCGAGGGTTTAGAAAAAGGAAATCTGGAAAGGAAAAGCGCAGAGCGGCCACAACATCAGAGGGTATCCATACAAGACCTAAGCTTCCGTCGGCTTCAAGTGAAAAGGTGTCGGTCTCACAACTCGCCTACACCTACGCTTGTCTGGCCCTTCATGACGATGGCATCCCTGTCACTGCGGAGAAGATCACTACGTTGGTGAAAGATGCTAGCGTGACCATGGAATCCGACTGGCCTTTGCCAAGCGCTATGAGAAGAGGAACGTCGAGGATCTTATCGTTGACGTTGGCTGTGGTGGTGGCGCTGCCGTTGCTGTCGCTGCCTCCTTTCTACTACCGCTACACCTGTTGCTGAGGGTACAGGTTCAAAGACAGTGGAACAGGTAACTTTCCACCCTTTTTTCTCACTCCACATGCCATGTTCACACACTTCTCTTCTTTCCCTATCACTTATTTATTTTCTACCTCACAAATTGCACCCAATTGCACTTATATGCATTTACTACTATTTATATCATATTTTCATCCACTTGCACACAAACACCTTCATTTTCTCAATTGGTACACATTGCACTTTTCTTACATTTGCACACATTGCACATTTCTTACATTTGCACACATTGCACTTTTTCTTACATTTGCACACTTGCACTTACATTTGTATTTCTATCTTATTTTGCATTCCTCTTACATTTTTCACAGTTGCACTCATATTTGGGTCTTCATTTGCATTACCCGTGACCTCTATGAGAGTTTTCCTTATTGGCCATCACAACTCATGTGATTGGGACCAAAAAGCCTCATAAGAGACATTTTAGATTTAGGATTGCATTTTTGTCATGTCCATTAGTCGCATCCAACATGCAACGCATACTTTGAGTAGAAAAATTGGGAAAAGAAGGGCTAAGTCACGCAGCTAGTTTTGGCTAGGGTGAAGGAGTGCCTTAGGCTTTGCCTTTGCCTTCTCCTTTATCAAATGTGACCCCCGATCCCTTTCTTTGGTTACGTAGACCTAAAAAGTTCTTTAAAAAGGGTTTGTCTGCTTTTCTTCCCAAAAATCACCTTTTTTGGGTGACTTGGTACACCCTAACTCTATACCAAGTGGCGACTCCATTTTCCATTCAAAAACCCTTTTTGAACTTTGTTTGGCCGAACCGTCGCATTTCACAATCCCACGGCCTTTTATTTTCATTTTCACATGTCCACATACATATCCCACACACTACTTTCACATACTTCAAAAAGTGGGGCGCGACAACAACCATCCAAATTTTCTCTTTCTTTCCTTGCATTTTTAGCCCTAAATTTCGGTCAAAGCCAGCTTGGAATAAGGAGATATTTTGCTCAAATATCAATGAGCTCATGTGGTAAGAAAGTGGTGGTCCAGTGGTGCGTTCAATCGGTAGTGCGCGGTACACGTCGGTTCGCACCGTTTTTCCTTAAATCACACGTACTAGGGTTTTTTTTTCTTCCCAATCACTAACTTTTTATCATTGCTCCTAATCACATATTATTTCTCACCTAAAAGTCACTCTTAACCACTAAATTTGATCCTTGCTCCGTACCAAAAAATCATCCTTCGAAAAATCGCGAAAACCCTAACTTGCTCCAACTGAAAACGAAAAGTGAAACCCGACTTTCTAGGTTCATTTGCACTTATTGGGGAATGATTGGGTAGTAGGGTTATATAAATGAATAATTTCTAAATAAAAAGGCATTTTTGAGAAAAATATAAGAAATTTGCAAGTTCTCACACAAATCCATAAAAGTAGCGGGGTCATCCAAAAGTACTATACGAATAGCTTTTCCCCTCTAGGGCTCTCTCCTTAATCTACGAGAACAACACCATTTATATCTTAATCAAGGTTGATCATGCTTAACAATACCCGAACAGACCGCTCGAAGTTCCATAGAATCACATTTCTAGTTCGCCCAAGTCCTTTCTAACCTAGGCTCTCATTTCTTTTGTATCCGGGCGCAAGAATCCCATCTAAGATAATTCACAACTCGAGCCGGCCGGTCCCAAGAGTAAATCATCCATATTAAGGATTCCTACCCGACATACATACCTAACTTCTTCAAATCCCATGATAAAGATCTTTACACTTATGACATGCATAGTTCATAACTTATGCTCAAACGAGCACTTAGACATATTCACGAAATCAGGACCATAACACCACTGGCCCAAGCTCACTCCGCGCAGAGACCACGTGAAGCAGCTTTGATACCACCTGTGACAACCCCACCTCACCCTAAGGCGAACCAAAGGGTTCAGCGGACCGCCTGCCCAGCTCTCGCCAGGACTACAGAGTCGATTCACACAAACCCAACATAGTACGTGCGATAAGATCCAGAGAAAACGAACAAGCGGAAACTACAAATATTTACATTGGAGTCTTGAACAAATTCAGATACAGTGCCATCCGGGGTATTCATACTACACAAAATACAATTAGGGTTTCGTTTTCAAAATAACAAGTACAATTAGGGTTTTCCAACCATTGATGAGCTATACAAAATCTAAACTAGCTCAACTCATGCTTCAAAGTCACAGTTCCCAAAAGTGGTTCCCTGTAAGGAAAACAAAGGTAACAGAAAGGGGTGAGCTTACGCTCAATGAGGTACCAAACATATAGGGGTAAAATCATGGCCTTTCACGTTGAATCAATCAGATACATATACCAGATATAGAGGAAAGCATTTAAACACCGTGGTTCAAAGGGAAAGGATACGGGTGGCTCTCAGGAGCCAGATTTCCATTTTGCAGTACTTGATCCGAACCCGTTGACTCTCTGTCAATGTAGATAGAACCAACATATCCATAGACCCCACTTTACACCAATTTCCGTCCACCAAACATACCCCTACCGGGCCCGAACGCCGAACAGAACAGAAGTGGTAATACTCAAGTATACCGGAATCAAAGGTCTCAATACCCAAAATCCCAAAACAGACTACCGTGGATCGTTATCTAATCGACCAGACCCTTGCCGGCTCGACTTGAGTAACTAGCCACAGGTGTTGAGTTCAGAGGTCACAGAAAGGTCGTTGGATACCAGCCTCCAAAACGACGTCCGAACAGATACAGATACAGATAACAGATTCAAATTTTATAGTAAATTGGCATATGAACAGACAAGAGAACGAGTTGTGATAAAGTACACCTTCGTCTCAAATAGAATTAACAGATAGTACATTCGGTCATATCACAGATTGCATATACAGACCCCAAGTTAATCAACAAATAAGGGAGTGGTACACTCACTTATTAAGGCAAAATAATGTCCGGAATATCTTCCGGGGTAACACTCTCAATCACCGATGAACCCTAAGGTTAATCAAGAGAAAATATTACAGTTCCTCAACAAGAGTCAGGTGAATTGAAGACAATTCAAATACCTCTAGTACAAAGTATAAATATGATTTTGGAAGTGAAAGAGTACATTTAAACCGAAGGACATGAGTAAATATTTGGAAACTTATGCTCGCTCGAAAAACTTTGAAATATCCATTTGAGTCGAAGAAAGGAAGATAACGTATTTCTTTTAGTCGTAAATGTCTTTTTTCCAAGTGCACAAGTTTCCGCCAGATTCGAACTTATATACTCGAGAAAAGAGGACGCAAATATCCTGGATGGCTCATATGGTACTCACTCTCAAATCGTTACCTAATCCTCAAGTGTAAAATTTGGGCAGCACGCCCTTTGTATTTATCTATTTTCTAGCCATTTATGGCTTCATTATTTTCCTCAAGCAATCCCAATGTCATACACAATATAAATTCATCACAACAAGCCGTTCATAGGCTCAAAGTCATCCAAGTGCAAGAGTTAACTAGGAAAATGATTGGAAATAAACTTCAAGCTATTGAAACCAAAAGGCAGATTCACGCTACTTAGCGTATCGGACCTAACTGAAACTATGGCTTATTTGGATTGGAAGTGAAAGTTATACCGTTTCGAAGCTAAGACAGGGGGCTATAATTTTGATGAAGACTACTTAGTCCAGTTCATACCCTAACTAGGTGAAATTTTACCGAACTTTCCGCACTAGTGGGTCCCACGTCCGATATACGCTCTTAATTTCTCAAAAACTAACCGATACTAGAAAAATCATTTAAAAGCTATATTTACTAATAAAAATTATTTTTTAAAATTTTCCGAATAAAGAAAATGTGGAAAAACGTGCAATTCAAAGAAAATAAAACCTAGAAATTAAGAAAAAGTACGGGTCCTCACAGCAGAACTCGCACTTATTGACTTTGCTAATGCTTCTTAAATAATCAAAGTTTACTGGTGTGTACTTCTGTAGTTATTCGCATCAGCATGTAGCATCTCTTTTAGCCTATGATTTCTTGAATTTTAGTAGGCCTGTGAAAGTTGTTAGGATGGGGGAATTTGTTTCTAGAACCGAGAGTTGCTGAAGTTGGTGTGGTTGGCACTTCCTTTTCTGTTTTCTATTTATGTCGAAGCTAAATTTGGCACTTATTCTCTATGTTTTCTTATTCTGCTTTAGTAATTTATTGGAAGGTGATATTTGTTGTGCTTGAAAAATGGATATTAGTAAACATGAATTATAGGGCGGGTACCCTATGATCCGTCCCTTTTTTTCGAATACCTGAGGATCGGGTATCCGAAAACAAGTGGAGCGGATTAGGGTAAAAAAAATAGTGATCCGATAGGTTAGGGTCGAATCAGCCAAATCATGTTTGGAACGGGTACCCGACCCGTGCCCACCTCTAGTTACAGCCCCTACGTTCTTGAAAATTATGTTATTTCCCTTTCAAACTTGGGAAATTTTTTGAAGTTTTTTTTTTTTTAAACTGTAATGCTTTCATGTCTATGAAAGTTGTTCCTCAAAGTGAAGTTTCTGGTTCCGTCCCTATGCAAATTACTAAGGAGCACAGGTCAAAGAAGGCACTAAGAACTACAAATCACTCCAAAAACGCCAAAAACGCGAAAAACGCGTGAGTTTCGCATCATTTCAGCACCATGAGTTTAACCTATCAAGAAAGACTTGGTTTTGAGCCTGCACCTCCACGGCTCCACTCTAGATCATCTTTCCTCCTTCGCTTTAACGAGTCTTGTATAGTTACATGTTTACATATATTTGCATCTTTAAATCTGACAATCTGTGTATTCTTCACATTTAAGTCTCCTGTGATAAAATTCTTGGAAGACTTGAGTCTTTGGCATTTAATCCCAACAGTGGTAGAATAGAAGTTAATGGTTGATCAATCGAAATGACATTGGTGTCTTGGTCTACAATCTACACATCACATTTATTAGGGACTGGAAGCGTGAAGACTGGAGTTATTCCTACTTAAAGTAAAATAAGTTGAAATTTTCCAACCAGCAGTCTTGCTTTCTTCATTTTTTTTTGTCTTCTTTATATATAAGATGAATCCTTCGATAGACATCTAGATACTTTAAAAGCCGTTAAAAATGCTCCAGCTGTTAGTTAATTAGCGAGTAGCGACCACGGCTCGCAACGATTACTTTGCATTGGTCTATGACAGCAAAAGTGTTGAGACACAGGCAACCATTTGGCTTCAGTGATATTTGATAATTTGTTTTCCTTTGCCATAAACATTCAACCTTTTTTTTTTAAACCTTCAACTTTATAGCTGGACATATGAATTTTGATACAGGTAAAACTGAATTAGCATCGTTTGTTGACAGATTGAGACCAAGTGACAGTAATCTAAGAAAATTTTGGAGAAAGAAAGGAAGAAAAGCATTTTCAGCTGCTTCATCAATTTCTCTTTACTTTCTGTTTGCACGTTACTTTGTTTTTTTTTGGGGTATGTTTGATTTACAAACACAGTTTGAAGCTTGGACTTGATAACAAGAATTCCTTTGAGAGAGCTACTTCTCTTGTCAGAAACCTGTTAGCAATAGCAATCAAGTCTCTGGCACTCATGTACGAGCAGTTAAGCTCCACCTAAAAAGTGGATTCAGCAATAGTTGAAGGGCGACGATCATATGGTTATATCTATATGTTCTTTGGAAAAGATCAGTTAGTTGAAACTGCTAAACATACTATAGGGAAAGACAATTTAAAAGCTTTCACCTCCTCTGTCAAAATCCATCTTAGCTGTTACTGCTTGTTCAAGACATTTCATTCCACTTCTTGGAGCTATTAGCCCTACATCAGAACTATCTCAAAACTTGCTCCTAAAAGGTAAAAAGTGGTCCACAATTTATGGAAATGGAATTTCTGACACCATATGAATTGCCTACCTTATTTTTTGACTTGACTTGAAGAAATTTTGCCAGAACTGGCTGTTTGCTGCCCGGTGCGTCACGGCCAATCCGATCTCTAAGTCCAGTCAACTTAAATAACTTCCATAATGTCAAGAACATTTTTCCACACATTGGTTTACCTCACACATGGAATGACAAGTACATGCACATACCTGGATATATGCATATTCACAATTAATACTTGAGATTCAGGTGTGAAATACTCCAAAACCTAAGTCTAAGTTAGCCAAAGATTTCTGCCCAAAATGAGTAAGTATGTTGACATCTCCTCAACAATTTTTTTCTTCTTTTTGTTCATTTACTCAGTGTTCTCTCAGCTACCTTCAAAGCAAATTGCCACCATGACTAATCTTTATGAGATGCTTCAGAATAATAGTGGGAATTCATCATTTCGATGGAGTAATGCGAAAAAAGACTCTAATCCATGTTCATGGGTGGGAGTTTCATGCAGTTCAAGCAACTCCTCTGTAACTGAACTTTCTTTACCATTGTTTTCAATATGCTCAGAAATTCTGCCTGTTATTTGCCAGATTGATAGCTTAGAATCTCTTGACATCTCTAATAATCATTTGAGCTCAATCCCAGATGTGTTTATCTCTTCCTGTGGTGGGATCAGTGGTTTGAAACTGCTGAATATTAGTAGGAACGAATTGGGTGGTTCTTTGCCTACTTTTAATGGTTTTCAAAAGCTAGAGGTCTTGGACTTGTCTCGTAATTCTCTGATGGGGAACATCAATTTGCAATTCGATGGGTTGGATTCTCTGAAGAGTTTGAACCTGAGTTACAACAAATTCACTGGTCCTCTACCAACCAATCTTGGGAAAAACAATCTTTTACAAGAACTTCAGCTATCTACTAATGGTTTTCAAGGTGAAATCCCGGTAGGGCTAGTGAAATATGGTAATTTATCTCTGATTGATCTTAGTCACAATGAACTTTCAGGATCAATCCCTGAGAGATTTGGAGAGCTTTCCAAGCTCCAAATATTGGTTCTCTCAGCAAACAATTTGAGAGGTGAACTTCCCAAGCTCCTTGTAAATATTCAAACACTGTTCCATTTTGCTGCGAACCAGAATAATTTTGTTGGAAATATTCCTTCTGGGATTACTACGTATCTCAGGAATTTGGACCTCAGTTTCAACAGGCTAAGTGGAACCATTCCCCAAGACCTTTTATCCCCACCCAATTTGCAGTCAGTAGATTTGTCTTCCAATTTGTTAGAGGGGCCTATACCAACAGAGATCTCTTTGAGCCTCTTCAGGTTGGGGTTGGGAGGCAATTTATTAAATGGGACAGTCTCATTTCGATCATATGGAAGCCTTACCAAATTGACCTATTTGGAGCTGGAGGACAACAGTCTAACAGGCGAAATACCTCCTGAATTGGGATTATGCCGAAGTTTAGCTCTTTTGAATTTAGCCCAGAATGGGCTGACTGGGGTCTTGCCTGTACAATTGGGTAATCTTGCCAATCTTCAAGTTTTATACCTTCAGAAGAATAAGTTGGTTGGAGTTATCCCTCATCAGTTTACACAGTTACAGAGTTTGCAGAGAATGAATTTCAGTTCAAATTCAATTGGTGGCTCAATTCCTGCTTCAATTTCCAAATTGCAAAATCTAACGAACTTGGACTTGCGACATAATAATCTGAGTGGTCCAATTCCCATTTCCATTCGCACTCTGAATCTCCTATTCGAACTTCAACTTGGAAATAACCAACTCAGTGGAGATGTTCCAGCAATGCCATCATCATTGCAGATTGCTCTGAATCTCAGCAACAATTTATTTGGCGGGCCTATTCCCGTGTCGCTATCTGGATTGATCGCATTGGAGGTTTTGGATCTTTCGAATAACAAATTTTCAGGCGTAATCCCGAACTTCCTCACTGAAATGGCAGGCTTAACGCAACTTGTACTTTCAAACAACCAACTTTCTGGAGATATTCCGAAGTTTAAACAATATGTTACGGTTGTGACAGATGGAAATAAGGGTCTAAACAAAGCAACTCATGTTTCAACAGCAACTGCTGGTTCTAAACATTCAAAGGGATTATCTATTGGGATGGTGATTGCTGTTGCTTTTGTCAGTGGTTTTATTCTCAGCTTCATGATCGTAAAGATTATTCCATCTCTCAATTATTCCTGGGATAGAACTAAATTTGAGTGGATCATCAATGATGGCATCCACAAACCTAGCTTTCACTTCTCCAAAGCCATGAAAGAAGTTCACAGACAGGCCAATATCTTGTTGAAGAGCGAGTTCTATACCTACTATCAGGCATCAATGCCTTGGGGCATGAACTATTGCATAAAAAAGCTATATTGGACTAGCAAGACACTCAGTTTGGTTAGTCCAGAAAAATTTTCTCAGGAGGTAAAGCTACTCAATCAGTTTAGCAAATCAAACATCATGATTCCTGTTGCTTATGCTTTGACAGTTAAAGGTGCACTTCTAATATATGAATGCCCTCAACATGGAACTCTCTTTGATCTTCTCCATGGAAGTGATGAAAATGTTCTAACTTGGGAAATTCGTTACAACATAGCTGTTTCAGTGTCCAAAGGCCTCGCTCATCTACATGGATTTTATGATTCTACTTCTGCTCCAGTTGTGCTCCTTTGTCTTTCGACCAGAAGTATCTTTATGAGATCACTTTCAGAGCCCTTAATAGGAGATGTTGAGCTCACTAAAGTTATTGATCCTTCAAAGAGCTTGGGGACTCTTTCAGTAGTGGCTGGAGCAGTGGGTTATGTCCCTCCAGGTAATGTTATTCCCATTTGGTTTGTTAAGAAGGAAATTTTTGACTGTATACCTGAGGGAAAAAGGTCAAGAAAAGATCTCATTTTCTATAACCACAAAGCGAATATTTCAATGTCAGATTAAAAACTTAGAAAGACATGAAGGATAAGCATGTGTAAAAGCAGATGGGAATACAAACAAACTACAACTTAACATGCAAAAATGTGAGTGATTACAAATAAAGGTTATTCAGGCAGTCAGCATGCAGTAATTGCAAATTTCACAATCATTTAAACCAACAAGATTCTCGTAGTGTAATGTTAATCTTGTAATCCTCATATGAGTTTCTTACTATATTTTGTCTTATTTTACTGTATTTTACATTTCTACATGGCAGAGTATGCATACACTATGAGAGTTACCAAATCTGGCAATATCTTTAGCTTCGGAACCATTTTGCTGGAGTTGTTAACTGGCAAACAAGCTGTAAATGAAGGAATAGAGTTGGTGAAATGGGTAAAGGACAAAGTTGAACATGATCAATTGGAAGAAATTCTTGATCCTAGGGTGAGAAGCACATCTGTAGAGAATCATCAACAAATGTGGTCAATGTTTAAAATCTCTATGCTTTGTGTAAGCATTTCTCCTCGCGAAAGGCCTGATGCGGAAGAATTGCAGACAATGCTACTTGATGTGGTTCCACAATTCAGCAGTTAGTATTCCAGAGGTAACACTAAAGTACTTTTTCTGCAAAACCAATACAAAATTTCAGTTATGTCAACAGTAAAGTTGTGATTATATGAGAATCATGAGAGCAGACTACTACCATATTGGATTAAGATCAATAATTGCATGGTTAAACTGTTGCATTTTCAGGTCTTACTGATTTCAACCAAAGTATACAATCACAACCATGTTCATGCAGAATGTCTGCAGTTTCTTTCCTGCGTGGCAGGAGCCGAACAGGAAGACCATTTTGCAGAACAGGGGATGCAGATGCTAGATTTGTACAATATAGTAGCATTTTTTGTATTTCATCTTGTTTTCAGTACCTCATAATATAGTTGATCTTGAAGTGAGCTTTTTTTGCAGCTTTTGTTTGAGTTGATTTGGAACATTTATTAGATGAAATTTGTCAGTTTGCACTGCATCTCTCTCCAAGTAAATTGATTCGTGATACATTGCACCTATACTGGTAGCTAAGATCTTGCCTAGTTTACTTTGTGTTTTTCTTTTCTTTCTAAGCTTCTTTGGTAAGTAAAAGTTCATACTTGGTACTGATTGACATGGTTTCCAGACTAATTGTTTGCAATGGTCCTTTTGGAATGAGGATGTACAAATGTGCTACATTGCTGTGTTTTGTTTATGGAACCGCTTAGTCACCATAGACCGGCCACTGTCAGAGATTCTAGTAGACCAGTTTCAACTCCAGTGGTATTACTTTAAGATATTACTTGATGCATTTCCTTCATATCATTTGCTCCCCATAAAAAATTAAAAAAATTAAAAAAATAAATTGCGATTGGTTACTCCTTATGGTAATTTAATAACTTGGAATGATGAATAAGCATGTATAGATACTTCTGTTTCTTGATATTGAGTAATCATCTTGTACAAATGGACTTTGATTTCACTCTAATTGCTAGTGCAATGGTGGAAAATGTTCAATGGCCTAAATTGCCTAATGTGATGAGGCTCAGATTCGGGCCATGATTTTCTAAAACAAAAAAAAAAGGTGATTTTTTAAATCAAAATTTGAAATGCATAGCTCAAATAAAGACAAGCTGATGTGACTTCAATCAGGGCCGCAAGCCTGACTGACAATTGTCGCTGGTAATTCTTGAAGTCATTGATCCTTTACTAATGGCCTCGACAAATCCAGGCAAACATCTGCACAATCTATGCGGAATTCTTGAAGCCATTGATCCTGCACTCATGGCATCTACAGTGCGAAGTTAGACTTCCTTTAAACATCATTATCCAAATTCAGGCTGACATCTATACAATCTATGAGATAATTTCTGCAAGACTGAGGAGCATAGGTCAAAGAGGGCACTAAAGAATTAAAATATCTCCCAGGATAGTAACGAGCTTTGCATCATTACAGCATAATTAGTTTAACTTGTCAATAAAGATTGGGCAAATTACACTTTACTCCCTAAGGTTTAGTATTTTTGTGCATAGCTTCTATGGTTTCAAAAACTATACATAACCCCCTCATGGTTTAAATTAAAGTATCAAAGTAACGGAATTTTGCAATTCATAACAGAGTAAATTAAAATGTCAAAAATACCCCTATGTAAAGTTGAAAATTATTTATTAATCACAGGGAGTTATATAGCAAAGCATTAAACCATAAGGGAGTTATATAGTAAAGCATTAAACCATAAGGGGATTATATGGTAAAATATAAAATCATACGGGATTTGAGTATTGTGCATATTATGTTTATATATTTTGATCACTTCAGCCATTTGAATTTTTAAACAAGGGTAATTTTGACATTTTATAGGTTCCGTTATGGATGACCATTTTCGTCACGTTGATACTTTAATTCAAACTATGAGGGGGTCATATATAACTTTTAAAACCATAGGGGGCTATGTACAAAAATACTAAATCACAGGGGATAAAGTGTAATTTGCCCATAAAAATTTTATTGTTTCAGTCTACACCTGCACTCAGACCATCTTTCCTCCTTCACTGTATTGAGTTATGTGTAGTTATATTTTTACGTTTTCTAGTTTTATAGGCCTCGCGCGATGCCCTGTGTGACAGCCTCATCTCTCCCTAGGGTGAACCCTAGGGTATCAACGGATTGCTTGTCCAACTCTCGCCGGGACTTGGTCGATCAAAGAACTAGCAACTCAAGACAACCAGAGAAATAACTTCAAATCATGAGCGTACAAACCCTAATGGCATAAAATCGTCAAGCCAACTTTCCAAACTTAGAATGTCAAGTTAAAAGTCAAACTTACCACTCCACACTACAATTACATAACATAAGTCGAACTTATGAATTCAAACTTACAGGAGTCAAAAGTAAAGTCAACTAAGCAAAAGGTTACAACTCGAAGTACAAGTTCAAGCAAAAGATAAAGCTTTGAAAGCTCTTGCCCCTATGTCCATCCCACATCTGTTAAGGAAAACAAAGAGAGTGGGGTGAGTTAAAGCTTAGTGAGGTTCCAAATAAATAGATACGCACATAGTCAGATAAAGATGTAAGGTAAACAAGTAAACACAGTATTGTACTACAACAATGTAATCACGGTTCAATTCAAGGATATGGGTGGCTTCCAAAAGCCAAATCCACTTGAGTTTGATCATACAAGAATCCGTTGACTCTCCGTCAACGTTTGCATTTAAAGAATACAATGTCCGTAGAACTCCACTTTCTCCAATTCCCGTCCACCAGTCAACCCCCTTACCGGGTCTGAACTCCCCAAACAGTAAGTAGGTAATATTCGAGTATACCGTTTTCCAATTTCAGTAAACAGTCCTTAAGGTTTGTCGGCCTTCTTGACCAAGTCCTTGTTGGCTCGATACGACCGACTCACCTATGAGGTTGGGTACCCAAACAGTGGCGGTAGTTGATAGGATGTCACCCAAATCAACTCAAACATAGTCATATATAGAGAAATCACATCTCATAATAGCAGTATACAGAGCCTCAGTGGAATCGAGGGAGGTCAAGTGCGATAAAGTACACACTCGCCTCAATTTTTATCAAAACAATGTTTGGCTCAAGCAGTCACCAATCAAGTACACAGATATTTCATATAGACAGTTAACAGGTAATGGAACACTCACCTGTCAAGCAATGAAGTGTTCAAACGTCAAGTCCCTCGGTTACGTTCATCACCATTTCCCAATCCTAGGGCAACGAGTGAAATCATTAACAAACTAGGTTCAATTCCAACCCAAGAGTGAGCTCATTAGGTGACTAAGTGAGTGGTAAAATCTACTCAATTCACCATGCAATTTAGGCCCAAAATGCAGTAAAAGTTCATGAGAAAACAAGTTTGACAAGTGCAAGAAAGTTGAGCAAAAGAAAAGTTTCATTCAAGTTCAAAGTTTTCTTCGCAGGTAGAACAGTCGCACCCGCGCAGTCTCGGGAAAACAACTATATTTCATTGTAGGAAGGTCAGAAATAGGTGTTGTCAGTGGCATTGGAAAGTAGACAGACAGGGCTTTCCAAGGTACCAAATACACACTCTAGTTTGTCTTCTATCAGTACCAGTAGCTCAAACAATTTGGCTGATTTTCCAGTCCTGCCCAGCCCTAAAACCCTAGAAAAATTACACTAGTTCTTGATGCTAACTTCACTTGTTTTGGCTCAAATTCATCCAATTCAATATCCTATGGTTCATATACAGGGGAGCAAGTTATCTAGTACCATTGGAGCTCAAAAATGCAATACACAACAATGATTAAAAGAACCATAATAGTCTAATCATTAAAAGGAACCAAAACAGTCCACTAATGGTCCAAACAACCACTTTACTTGCTTAAATTCCATATTAATTCACACCAACCATGAACCAATGTTTAGCCAAGATTCTTAGGCTTAAATATGGTGCAAAAGAACCACAAAATCAAGAAAAAACCTCCCACTTCAAAGCCGGTCAGCCAAGGAAGACAAAACAGTCCACTAGTTCTTTTATCTCACCAACCTTCATCCTTACATGGTAGTTAACTTAAACATCATGTCAAGTGTTATCTCTAACTCAAAAAGGGTCCAAAACATATTAATACATCAAGGAAAGCTATGAACAAAGCTCAAACATTTCATCAAACACATGGTAGACAAACTAACTAATCCTACTACCACTTGTTTAGTTCAAGAGTTTTCACCACAAACAACATCCATGCTACCTCTAGTTTGCCCTCAAAGCTTTAAATACTTGATATAACACCATAAAACCAAAGATTAAGGATCACATACCTCTCTTGTAAGAAGCTTGAGTCACCCAAAACAACCACTAAACCAAAAGCTTCAAGTTTGAAAACACACTCTAGGGTTGAAGGCCAATCACTCGCTAACTCAAGCTCTTGGTCTTATGATTTTTGTTCAAGATCAAACTAAGGTTGGAATAGCAAGAAGATGGAGTTTTCTTCCTTCCTTGAAAAGCTTCAAAATGGCCGAATTTTTGGAGGAAAAAAATGATGAAAAGTTGGTTTAAAATTCCTCTAATCCTTTGGTCAAACAAGGTGGATGGCTAGGGTTTTGCCACTTGGCCCAATCTTCATCCCTTAATCTTTGACTAATGATGTTTCTACTCTTCCAAATGTACCAATACCTATTTAACACCTCTAAACTATTATGTAAAGTCCCTACCACTAATAAAAGGACACTTGGTCAAAGTGTGTGTGGTGAAATAAAATAAAACCAAATTAAGGCAAAGTTACAATCCAAATAAGAATAATAAAGTGCAATGCAAAGAAATGTTATAATGCATGTAAAATGCAATACAAGGACATGTTATAAGTGATTTAAATCTTAAGGCAAGGCATGTAATTTAGGAAAATTGTGTTTTAAAGTGAGGGTTCTCACACTCTCTCCCCCTCAAAGAATTTCGTCCTCAAAATTCTCACCTTGATCACTGAATAGCTCAAGATATTTTGCACGAATGTCCTCTTCCACTTCCCAAGTAGCTTCTTCTATTTCATGATATCTCCACAAAACCTTTACCAAGGGTATCAGTTTAGTCCTTAATTCCTTTACTTTTCGATCTAAGATCTGTACCGGTATTTCTTCATAAGTTAGAGATTCGTCAATGTCAATTTCTTCTGGCTTCAGTACATGAGTGGGGTCTGGGTGATACTTCTTCAACATGGAAACGTGAAATACGTTATGAATCCTGGATAGACTCGCTGGTAACTCCAATCGATATGCCACATTCCCAACTCGTTGAAGAATTTTGAATGGTCCCACGTATCTCGGTTGAAGCTTCTTTCCTTTTCCTGCCGTGAGACTTTGAAGTGGTGTAACCTTTAGAAATACCTTGTCTCCAACTTCAAACTCCAAATCCTTTCATCGATTATCGGCGTAACTCTTCTGTCGACTTTGCGCTATCTGAAGCCTCTGACGTATCACTTTCACCTTCTCATACGCATCCTCGATCCATGGTATTGTAACTGGGTCTAAAACTCTTCTTTACCCTACTTCATCCCAGAATATTGGTGATCGGCATTTCATTCCATAAAGAGCTTGTGACGGCCCCACCTCCCCCTAGGGTTTTGTGAGTCGCCTGCCCAACTCTCGTCAGGACTCACTCACTTACATCAAATAAAATAGGGTGCAACCTCAATAATAAACGAAATAACAGTTCCCAAGTTTGGGACATACAAATACATTCATTTCTATCTCAACTATCCATACAATCCCAAATACATCAAAAGATTAGAGTTCTATCTAAACAAGAAGAAATATAGTTGAACAATTCAAAACCCTAACTCACAAATGTTCCATAATCATCAAAACTAGTTGCATAGCTATCAATTAACCAAGAATATGAGTTGTGTAGCAACTTAAGCAAGATTAAAGGAAATAAAGATGATGGATAGCCAATATACCTCACTAAGATGCTTGTAAGAGATATCCACCACCTCTCCTTGTACAGTTTTAGCACACCAAGCTTCCCAAGTGCTCAAAGAAAGGATTAATTGGTTTAGTTTCTTGATTTTCACTAAAACTAAGCTAAAATCCCAAGATGAAATGAAGTTCTCTCCTCTTGTTTTTCTCCCTCAATATCTTGGCCACCATAGCTGAAAATGAAGAGGAATGAAGGCCAAGAAAGGTTATAAGGCTTAGTCCTAGTTTGTGTCAAAGATGCATGGATTGCTTCCACTTGTCACCACCAATTTACATCTAAATTTTTTTTCTTTTCTCTTGGTTTTTGAAGTCAACATTTTCAGCCACCTTGATCAGATTTAGAGCTAATATTTAGGCTCTAATAACAATGAGATTAATTTGATAAAATGGTGGTCAAATGGTGTGTTCAATCTGTAGTGAACGGTACTCGTCGGTTCACACCGTTTTTCCTTAACTCGCACGTACTAGGGTTTTCACTTATAATTCACTAACTTATTATTCTTATTTCTAATCATACATTTAATATCATCTAAAATTCACTCTTAATCACCCTCTTAATCACCAAATTGAATACACACTCCGTACCGATTACTCATACTACAAAAGATGTAAAAACTCTAGTTTATCGTAACGAAAAAAGTAAAAGGAAATCCTTGTTTTTATGATTATTTGTAGCTATTGGGGAAGTGAATGTGTATTAAAGTTATTGTGAAGTAATAAATTCCAAATTAAAGGGAATTTTAAGAAAAATATAAGGAATTTTACGATTCCATAGATTAAAATTAGGATTTCGACTAAAAGATGAGAGATTTAAGAAAACCTGTTAGTCAGAAGTAAAACTAGGGTTTTGAGTACAAGTAGGGTTTCTAATCTTTAAAACAAAACAATGTCTTAAAACAAAAGTAAAATAAAGAAACCGTAATATCCTAAAAGTCAGGGTACTTAATCACGAGCTTCTAACGTTGCGCAAAATTAATGTACATGGAAAAAAAAAAAATGGTAGGCTATTAATTGAAAATATCCAAGCAAATACTAAAACACTACGCCATGTATTGTCCCTAACTTTCACCAAAATCCAAAATACAGGTCCTCAACATGTCTTCAAGTGTTTGAATGGTTTTCTCCGACTGTCCATCAGTTTGGGGATGGTAAGTGGTACTAAAATTCAACTTGGTTCCCAAGGCTCCTTGTAATTGTTGCCAGAAACGAGACACAAACTGCGGATCTCTGTCAGAAACAATGCTCACTGGGATCCTGTGCAATCTCACTATCTCGTCCATGTACAGTTGGGCCAATTTCTCCAAAGAGTATCTCATATTTATAGGTAAGAAATGAGCAGACTTGGTTAACCTGTCTACTATTACCCAAACGGCGTCGTGACTTTTTTGGGTATGGGGTAACCCTGATACAAAATCCATCGTAATATGTTCCCATTTCCACTCAGGGATTTCAAGAGGCTGGAGAAGATCTGAGGGTTTCTGATGTTCAGCTTTCACTTGTTGGCACACCAAACATTTTTGGACGAACTGAGCAATTTCCTTCTTCATTTTATCCCATCAATACAATCTCCTCAAATCTTGGTACATCTTACTGCTTCCAGGATGTACTGTATACTTAGACCGATGTGTCTCTTCCAAAATATCCCTTTTTATCACTTCATCTTGCGGTACCACTATCCAATCATGAAATTTCAAGATACCCTTGGAACTCACATTAAAGTCTGAGATTTCCCCTTTTTGCACTTTTTCTACCCATTTTTGCACCATCTGGTCATTCTTCTGAGTTTCTTTAATTCGGTCCAACAAATCAGATCTTACCGTAATATTGCCCAAAATCACTCTATGCCGGTCCAATCGTGGGTTCCATTCACTCACTTTTTCCAACAAATTCCACTCCTTAACCATTAATCCAGCTACTTGCACTTTTCGACTTAAAGCATCCGCTACAACATTGGCCTTCCCCGGGTGGTAGTTGATTGTATAGTTATAATTCTCAAGATATTCTACCAACCGACGTTGTCTCAAATTTAACTCCTTCTGAGAGAATAGGCATTTCAAACTCTTATAGTTAGTATAAACTTCAAAAGTCACCCCATATAAGTAATGTCTCCACTTCTTTAGGGCAAAAACTACAGCGGCCAACTCCAAATCATGAGTCGGGTAATTTCGCTCATAGGGTTTTAACTTCCTAGATGCATAGGCAATTACAGTCCCATTTTGCATTAGAACACATCCCAATCCTTCTCTTGAGGCGTCAGTATATACAGTGAAACTATCTTTCCCATTTGGCAAGGCTAAGACGGGTGCCGACATTAACCGTTTCTTTAATTTTCGGAACTAGCTTCACACTTAGAATTCCAGACAAATTGATCATGCTTTTTCGTCAAGTCGGTTAAAGGTCCTACCAATTTGGAGAAATGTTTGATGAACCGACGGTAATACCCAACTAAACCTAAGAAACTATGAACCTCAGTTGGAGTTTCTGGCCGTTTTCACTCAGATACGGTTTCTACTTTCACTGGATCTACAGAAATGCCATATTTAGATATTATATGCCCTAGAAAAGAAATTTGCTCCAACCAAAACTCACACTTGCTAAACTTGGCATATAACTGATGTTCTCTTAAAGTCTGCAAAACTATCCTCAACTGCCGTTCGTGATCCTCTCGAGTCTTAGAATACACCAAGATATCATCTATGAACACCACGACAAATTGGTCTAAGTAGGGTTTAAAGACTCGATGCATCAAATCCATAAATGCGGCAGGGGCATTTGTTAAACCAAAAGGCATCACTGCAAACTCAAAATGCCCATATCTAGAATTAAAAGCAGTTTTCGGTATGTCCTCCTGCTTAATTCGTAACTGATAATAACCTTGTCTCAAGTCCAACTTAGAGAAAATCACCGCTCCTTGCAACTGATCAAACAACTCATCAATGTGCGGCAAATGATATTTATTTTTCACCGTAACATCATTTAATCCATGATAGTTAATATACAGTCTCAAACTACCATTCTTCTTTTTAACAAATAGGACAGGTGTTCCCCAAGGGGATTCACTTTCTCGAATAAACCCTCGCTCTAACAAGTCCTGTAATTGCAGTTTTAGTTCCATAAGTTTGGCAGGGGCCATTCGGTATGGTGTTTTTGCAATAGGAGCGGTTCCAGGCACCAAATCGATCTTAAATTCTATTTCTCCCTCTGGTGGCATCGACTTCAACTCGTTAGGGAAGACATCGGAAAATTCATTCACTACTAACACATCTTCTAGTTTCACCTTATCTGCAGGAGTATTAATTAAGAAAGCTAAGTAACCCTGTGCCCCTTTACTCAATAATTTCCTGGCTCGAATTCCTGAAACAAGTGCAGACGAGACTAATCTACCTCTCACAACCAGTCTTAGAGTTGCCTTTCCAGATATAGAGAACTCCACCACTTTAGTTTTACAATTCAACTGCTTATTATAACGGGCCAACCAATCCATACCTATAATCACGTCATACCCCTTGAGATCTAGACTTATCAGGTCTACCACCAACTTCCATTCTCTTACCCAAATCTCACAATTTTTATAGACCATATTGGTAATTAGGCTTTGATCCCTAGTAGGTGTTCTAACTCCCAAGTCATAGTGTGAGGACCCGTAATTTTCTTAATTTCTAGGTTTTAATTTCATTTAATTGCACGTTTTTCCACCTTTTCTTTATTCAAAAATTTTAAAAATAAATGTTATGCATAAATATAGTTTTAAAATGATTTTTCTAGTATCGGTTAGTTTTTGAGAAATTAAGAGCGTATGCCGGACGTGGGACCCACTAGGGCAAAAAGTTCGGAAAAATTCGGCCAACTAGGTTAAGTTTCGGATACTGGGTTTAAATTATCGGGTGCTAAGAGATAATTAGAAGTTATCAAGTGGATTGATGAGAGAGGAAACAAAGAGATAGGGATGCATTTATGGAAGTGACAAGTGTCACTTGGAGATTGGGTTTACCTTTTGACTATTATTCCTTGTTTTACCATTTGACTAATTAAACCAAAAACTTACCAAAATTAGCTTCATTTCCAAGATCTTGTGGCCGGCCAACTTCAAGGAAGAAAGAAAGAAAACCTCTCCAACTTCTTGATTCACTCTTGCTCAAATCCACTAACTCAACCATCTATTCTTGTTTTTGTTCCATAGAAAACCTTAAGTGAGTGATTGTGAGGTGTTTAGTGGAGTTGTTTGGAAGGCTAAGGTGATTAATTGCTCTCTCTCTTGTATTACTAAGGTGAGTAGTGAAGGACCCCTCTCCTCCATCTAATGATGTTTAAGTCATGATTGGTGGTAGTTTAAGATTTACTTTGATGGATTATATCTTGATTTTGGTTGATTGGTGAAGTTTTTTTTTATTATTGGGGATTTTCCTGTTTTCATATGGATATGATTATGTGGTCATGTATGATGATTGGAAATGATATTTAAGGAAGCTAGAAGGTGGAAAAAGTGGTTAATTGCAAGAAATTTCTGTTTTGGAAGGAAAATTGGAAAACTAGGGTTACATGTTCTTACATTCTGCCTGGCACTGTAGCCCATAGTTAGGGGCCGAATTGGCCTTGGGTTAAAACATGAAAGTTGTAGGGAATGATATTTTAGAGATTTATACAAAATTTCAGGTCAATTGGAGGAACGTAGCTTGTGAAAAGACTGAATTACCCCTGATGCCCTGTTTTTACCCGAACTTGAGAATTGCTTCTGTAATTGGTTAATTTGGTTGAGAATACTTCAGAATTGGTTTTT